>NW_025814830.1:6620000-6690000 GCF_022079265.1 Lynx rufus | reverse complement strand
GTACACTCGTATTGCAAGACCTCACTCGTTTATCGAGTTAAAATTTATTAGAAATGTTTACTCGTCTTGTGGAACACTCGCAGAACAAGTTACCTTGCAGTCCAAGGTTTTACTCTACTTCCTAGAGGCTTTCTCCATGGTTCTTGGTTCCACGCTGTAGATGCTGGGCTTCTCCCTCAGAATCCTCCTCCCTTTTTCATAAAAGGTGACATGTATTTGCAGCTGAGGGCAGGGGGGGAGGGGGGGTTCAGAACCTGCTGCTTGTCAGGGAACTTTGGTGGCCCAAAGGTCTCTTTCCATTTAGCACGGTCTCTGTCCCTTCCAGTCCAAGCTGGCAGTGTTTCTGTTTATATAATAATCTTTATTTTAAAATGTGTGGGTCTTACGTGAATCTCTTCGGAATGCACTGCATTAGACAAAAGTCACGCTCGTAGGTCTCTTTGAGATAAGCCCTTCTCTGCCTTGGGATTTTGCGGAGATGATGAGTGAGGAAGTTTGTCTGAGATCGATTAGCATATCCTTAAGTTCTAGTTTATCTGCCTGAAGGATGTTCTAGGCAATGCCTTTGATCTTCCTGAAGTCTAACCAAAGAAATTTTATAGTCACACGCTGGCTTCTTCTTTAGACCATGCCTTCCGGAGAGCACTTTCCTTTGCTCAGAAACCATTTCTCAATTTTAGCATCCTTCACCATCTGGGGAGCTCCCAGGGTCAGCCAAATGCAAGGTGAAGGTCGCCGTCCTCCAGTCTGCCACTTCTGTCCAAGACTTGTGACATCGGCCGCAAGCTTGGGGGTCCGCGAGGCCACCCTCCCTTCAGACCAGCTGCCTACAAATTCAGAGATTCTCACGGACTCCCTCAGTGTCAACAATTTGCTAGAGCTGGCTGTAGAACTTAGGACAGCACTGGACTTAGGTTGATCTTTTAATGATTTTTTTAAGGTTTACTTATTTTGAGAGAGAGAGAGAGAGAGAGTGTGTGCACAAGTGGGTGAGCCAGGGAGGGGCAGGGAGAGAGAGGATCCCAAGCAGGTTTTTTGCTATCAGCTTGGAGCCCAACGTGGGGCTGGATCTCACCAACAGCGAGACCATGACCTGAGCTGAAATCAAGAGTTGGACGCTTAACCAACTGAGCCACCCAGGTGCCCCAGGACGATCGTTTTGTTGGAGCAAAAGAACACTATAGCCAGAGGAAGAGATCCGTAGGGTGGAATCTGAGACTAGGAGTTTCCCAAATGCAGGCCTTTTGTGACCCCGGGGACGTGTTCCCCTCCCGGCACCGGTGTGGGGGGGGGGGGGGACACACGGAGTAGCCCCACTCCAGGAAGCTCACCCAAGCTGTGGTGTCCGGAGTTTTCACTCTGTCGGCATGGCTGGACTGTTGCCCATGTGGCTGACCTTGATCTCCATCTCTACACACGCTTCCCCTGGAGGTCAGGCTGATCTCACGTGGCCTCAACCCCGCTCATGGCATAGTTGGCCTTTCGGGCACGACCAGCCCCCCGCCCGAGTCATCTTGTTGCCAGAAAGTATCCGGTGTGGCACCAGGGGCTCACCGCCAGGAGCAAAGACACCCCTGCCCCCCCAGGAAATCCCAAGGAGCCCTGACAGAGGACACACCCCGCTTTGGGGAAAGTTAATTTTTCGCTTCACGGGGAGGTTGAGAATCTTCCAGACTTTCCAGTCCCAGCTCCTGCGTGTTTTAACGCTTCTCTTTTAGCTCTTCTCTCCTCTTGCTTTCACTCCCAAGTGGCAAGAAATCAGGCAGCCATCCCGCACCGTGGCTGGGAATCCCGTAGCTAGATGGCCCGGCTCACGAGTCATGTGTTCTCTGTTCCAGAAAACTGCACGCAACGCCCGGTGTTCAACTTTAGCTGCCACAAAACAAAAACCTCCTTTCCTCAGGCTTCTCGTAACACATCCCTCACCTCCCTTTATGCCCTCACGGGCTGGCTCCTCATGGTTCACGCTTCCACCAACAGTTTGTTCAAGGCGGTCTAGGCTCTGACAGGCTCTTCAGGGCCTTTCCAGCCTGCGCCCACTGCCCTGTGCTAAAGCCACCCCGCCTTTTAGGTTTTTCGTTACGGCGGCAAAACCTTGTCATCTGTTTCTGGATAACAGATTACTACTCTGAAGCTTAAAATAATAAGTGTGTATCACCTCACATCATTTCTGGGGACCGGGGGGTCTGGGAGCCACTTAACTGGGTGGCTTTTGCTTGGCGTCTCGTGCAGGAGAGATGTCACGAGACATCTTGCAGTCGAGACGTCATCCAGGGTTGCCGTCACTTGAAGGCTTGAAAGGGGCGAGAAGATGCGCCTTCGAGATCACTCACGCGCCTGCAGGCAGCAGGCCTCCGTTTCTCACCATGGGGGCCTCTCCAGAGGGCATCCCCCAGAGCAAGGGACCAGCAAAAACAGAAGCCACAGTTTCTTCACAAGCCAACATTGGAAGTCACACACCATCATCCCCTCAATATCCTCTTGTTCCCAGATCAACCCTAGTCACTGGAGTAGATTATGCTGGGGCGCAAATACCAAGGGTGGGGATGCTCGAGAGCCATCTTGGTGACTGGTTACCACAGGGTCCTTACACCCATTTTACAGATGAGGAAACCGAAGCTCAGACTTTTCTTTTGAGAGAGAGAGAGAGAGAGAGAGAGAGAAAGCGTGAGCAGGGGGAGGGGCAGAGAGAGAAGGCGACAGAGGATCCGAAGCAGGCTCTGGGCTGACAGCAGGGAACCCAGTGTGGGGCTCAAACTCACGAACCATGAGATCGTGACCTGAGCTGAAGTCAGACACTTAACCGACCGAGCCACCCGGGTGCCCCTCAGACTCTTGGCTTCAGGTACACAACTCAGATGCGACGGAGCTGGGACTCCAGCCCGGGCCCACCTGAGGCCAAGGCTCTTGCTCTTAACCTCCTCCTGCCTCCCGCAGGATGTCGATGCTCTGGATTTGGAGATGCTGGCCCCCTACATCTCCATGGATGATGACTTCCAGCTCAACTCCAGCGAGCAGCTACCCAGGGCCTTCCGCAGACCTCCAGGCGCTGTCCCCCGGCCCCGCGCTCAGAGCTTCCATGGCCTGTCGCCCCCAACCCCTGAGCCCTCCCTGCTGCCCCGCTGGGGGAGTGACCCCCGGCTGAGCTGCTCCAGCCCTTCCAGAGGGGACCCTTTGGCATCGTCCCCCGTGGCTGGGGCTCGGAAGAGGTGAGCCACAGTAGAGGGACGGTATGAAGGGAGTGAACCCCTGTCTTGTTCCTGCCTTCCTGTTTCAGCCTCACCCTTCATCGTTCCTCCTGCTGACCTCTGCTCCCGCCAGGCCCTCAGTGTCCCCAGCCCATGCCATGCTTGTTCCAACCTCTCTCCTTGCCTAGGCTGTGCCCTCCTTCTGGAATGCCCTCCACTGTTCTCCTTGTTTATCCAAATCCCACCAGGCTGCCAGGGCCCTCTCCTTTGGAACATATTTATATCTGGCCTAGCGACAATTTTTGTCACAGTTAAGAGGACATTGCAACAGTGTCAAAGAAACTGTCTAGAACTAAGTTTCCTAACACCTTTGAGAATCTATTGAAAGCTATGGACTCTTTCCCAAGAACGTTCATACACATACAGATGCACAGTTGTGCATATAACTTCAGAGGGTCCGTGTCCCCCTTCCAGAGACATTAAATTACTAATACTCAAGTTTTTGCACTCTGTGTGGTAGGCATGTGCCCAATTGGTGTCCAGAATGGTCCCTTTACTATCCTTATGAGATTTTGTGGCTACATCTCACTGTTTCCCAAGGCTCTCAGCTTGGTGCTGGATGTATAGTGAGTGCCTAATAAAGACTTATTGAATGAGGGAGGGAGGAAATTAATGAATATGGTAGGTAGGTGGATGGATGGATGGATGGATGGATGAATGGATGGATGGAAGGATGGAAGGATGGATGGATGGATGGATGGATGGATAAATGGATGAATGGATGTTTGGATGGAAGGATGGATGGATGGATGGATGGATGGATGGATGGATGGATAGATGGATAAATGGATGAAAGGATGTTTGGATGGATGAATGGATGGATGGAAGGATGGATGGATGGATGGATGGATGGATGGATGGATAAATGGATGAATGGATGTTTGGATGGATGGATGGATGGATGAATGGATGGAAGGATGGATGGATGGATGGATGGATGGATGGGCGGGTGGGTGGGTGGGTAGGTGGGTGGATGGATGGATGGATGGATGGATGAATGGATGGGTGGGTGGATGGATGGATGGATGGGCGGGTGGGTGGGTGGATGGATGGATGGATGAATGGATGGAAGGATGGATGGATGAATGGATGGATAAATGGATGAATGGATGTTTGGATGGATGGATGGATGGATGGATGGATGGATGGATAGGCGGGTGGATGGATGGATGGATGAATGGACGGATGAATGGATGGAAGGATGGATGGATGAATGGATGGATAAATGGATGAATGGATGTTTGGATGGATGGATGGATAGATGGATGGATGGATAGGCGGGTGGATGGATGGATGGATGAATGGATGGAAGGATAGATGGATGGATGGATAAATGGATGAATGGATGTTTGGATGGAAGGATGGATGGATGGATGGATCAATGGATGGTTGGGTAGATTGATGGGTGGGTACATGATCAGATAGGTGGATGGATGGATGGGTGAGTGTATGAGTAAGGAATAAACACTTAGGGGAATGAATGAATGCTCATCATCTCCTCACAGTGGTGCCCACACTTGCTCAGGTTTGTTGTATTCTGAGATTCTTACCTGTGTTTCCCCAGGACCCTGGCTCAGAGCTCAGAGGACGAGGCCGAGGGGGTGGAGCTGCTGGGAGTGAAACCCCCCAAACGGTCCCCCAGCCCAGAACCCGAAAACTTCCTGCTGCCTCCCCTCAGCCTGGTATGTTGGGGGATTAATGGGATTCTCTGGCCCTCAGAACCTAGCAGGCTTAAACCTACTGTTTTATGTATGGGGGAGGGGGGAACCAGAGAGGGGCAAGGGCTGGCTGAAGGTCAAATGGAAGGTCAGTCGTCCAGGTGAGGCCATGCAAATTTATCTAAGTTGGTGGTAAGTTCTAAGAAGAAAAATTAAGCAGGGTAAAGGGGAGAAATGACAAAGTTTAGTAGGTGTGGGAACGTCCTACACTCCCATGGGCCTCCCTCCCAGACCTAGAACAGGTCTTGGCCTTGGATTATTAGTGTAGCATTAGGAGGCCAGACACTAACTAGAGTCAGACGGACTTGGGTTCAAGTCCCAGGTCTGGCACCTGATAACTGTGAGACCTTGGGCAGGTACGGTGACCACTCTAAACCTCAGTTTCCTCATCTGGGAAGGGGGGGTGGTGACATCCCACAGGGCTACCACGAGAAGCAAATGAAATTAGGTCCTGAGCTGATCCTTAGTGCCTGTCGATAAACAGGATAAAAACAACCAAGCGGAGGCAGCAACCCCCGCCCCCCTTCTTCCCATCTCCCCGCTTCCATCTCGCCTCTGCTGTCCTTTTTCTGCACAATGGCAACCAGGGCACCCTTTCCGAAACCCTGCCCAGGCTGTGCCACTTCCACAGAGCCTCCCTCCAGGACCTTCCATGGCTCTCTGATGCCCACAAAAGAGGTCTCTGGCTCCCCACGCTGAGCAGGGCTATTTGAACGCAAGAGGCGCGGTTAATGACCACTCTTGAGATGTGGTTATTATTATTATTAATTATTATTATTATTATTGGTGGTGGGATTCACACTCACCCACGAGAGGTCAAGCAACCGCATCGGTCAGAGTCTGGGCAGGAAACGGCGCGCTCAGACGGGGGTGTGGAGGAGCGTCTAAAAACAGGACTACTGGCCAAGGTGTGGGCAGCACATAGGGAATCGGCAGGAGGGGGTGCAGCCCCCGCTGGGGCCAGCAGCGTGGGGGAGCCGGCACCGTCCGCAGTCTGAAGGCACAGGGCGGGCCGCGGTCGCCAGATCCTGGAGAGAGTAGGTCTTGTAAGAGCAGAAACCTTCCACGGAGGGACACCGCCAGCCCGTGACAAGCCAGCAGAGAAGCAGTGAGATCAAATACCGCCCCGCTTCCTCCTCCCTCCTGAGAGCATCTCCCGTTATGTGAGCCCAACGGGAATACCTAGAACAAGGCTGAATGTTGCTGGAATCCACCCGCCCAGGTCGGCCTGCTGGGACACAGAGGAAGGGGCGAACAAGGCTCTGGAGGGACACCCAGAGGAGAGCTGTCTAGGACCCCGGCTTAACCCAAAGCCCCATAGCCCACACGTGGCTGCTGAACCCCACAGTGCTCCTAACCGCCACACCATCCTGCCTTCTGGGATGTTCACGATGATGGCGGTGGTGGTGGTGGCAGCTTTGTCTCTGTCCTGCAGAGTTTCCTTCTGACAGGAGGGCCAGCTCCAGGGAGCCAGCAGGATCCCAGCACCCACCTCCTGGAACTGAATGAGCCCCTCCGTGAGTAGCACCCTGGGTATACCGAGGACCTGGGTCCCTTTCTCTCCTAGGACACCCCCCCACCCCCGCCATGGTTGAGAGAGGGGTGGGGCAATCCGGAAGGTGGCAGGGGTGAGGGTGGGGGGCTGTCAGCGCCCGGCTGGGACCTTGGTAGACACAGCCCCTCCCTGCTCTCAGCGGCACCGAGGGGGGAAAGAGAGGCTCCGAGGGGGGCAGGGGCTGGCCAACGCGGCCCGTTGGGGTGGAAGCTGAGCCCAGGCCCAATCTAGATCTCCCGAAGCCTGTGTCTGCTTACACCTCGGGGGCTGTCCTGCCTTGGTCATTCCCAGCTGCGTGGCTTTGGAAAACAGTTTCTGCTTCTGGAGCCTCAGTAGTCCCCCCTCCGTCAAATAGGATCCATTGCAATAGTTCTTACCTGAAGGAGAGGTTTTCAGGATCTCGGCGGGGGGGGGGGAGGGGGGGCAGCACAGGAAGAGCCTAGCACAAGACCCGAGGAGTACGGCTACTGTCCTCACCTGCCAGCAAAACCATCAGGAGCCGGAGCTCCACTCAAAACCTCCGCGTAGGGGCACCTGGGTGGCGCAGCGGGTTGAACGTCTGATTCTTGATCTCGGCTCAGGTCATGATCTCACAGGTTGTGAGTTCGAGCCCTGCATCAGGCTCTGCGCTGACGGCGCGTAGCCTGCTTGGGATTCTGTCTCTCCTCTCGGCCCCTCCCCCACATGTGCACGTTCGCTCTCTCTCTCTCTCTTTCTCTCTCTCCCTCTCTCAAAATAGATACGTAAACTTAAAAACAAAAACAAAAAAATGTCCAGGCATTAGCTCGGAGATCTTTCCAAAGCACGAATCTGACCCTGACCTCCCTCTGCTCCAAACTCATCCATGGCTCCCTACTGCCCTTCTGAGAAAGACCAAGCTCCTCAACCTTGTACTCCAGCCTCTGTAGGGTCTGCCCGGTGCCTCACAGACCCCACTCGGCCTCACATCCTTGTTTCAGCCACAGTGACTGTCTTTTGGTTCAGTCTGTCCTTCTTACATAGAACACTTATTTATCGAATACACAGTACGTGCCAGGCACTGTCCTAGGGGCTGGAGACATGACTGTGTACAAAACAGAAATCCCTGCTGTCATAGGGCTGACATGCTAGCGGGGGAGACGGTCCAGAATGAAGAAACACATATAATTAAGGGCGCGAGAGAGGAACAGAGCGCTTCTGGAAAAAATAATGTATGCAAAGGAAAAGGGAACTCTGGGGTGGTAGGATTTTGATTTCAAGTAGTATGATTAAGAGTGGTCTCATTGAGAAGGTGACATGTGTGCAAAGACCTGAAGGAAGTAAGGGAGTGAGCTGTGACAATTTCTGGGGGGATGAGCACTCCAGGCAGAGGGAACGGCAAATTCAAAGGTCCTGAGGTGGGAGTGCATCTGTCTTAGTTGGGGGAAGACAGGGCCAGTAGGGCTGAAGCAGAGAGGAGGGGAGGGAGGTGGGTGGCTGACTGCAGTGGGGACTCTGCATTGTGCTGACTTTGAAGTAATCTTGCTGGAGGAGACAGCCTCAGGGCCTTTGCATATGCTGAGCTTTCTGCCTGGCATGCCTTTTCTTCTATTCTTTGCCTATTTATTGCATCCTTCTGATCTCAGATCGAGTATTACCCCTTCCATGAAGCCCTCCCTAACTTCCGAAGCTCATGGCTCATAACACTCATCACAGATCATATTTACATAAGCGTTCACGTCGTTATTTGATTTTTGGCTGTCCTCTCCCTGGGGGTGTGCACTGTGGGAGGTAGGGGCCAGACTTGTCTTGTGGTTGCCATACTCTCTGTGTGGGGCAGGGCAGTGGCTGGGCACAGAGCAGGGCCTCAGTACATATTTGTAAACGAAGAGCTAACATTTACCTGGCGCTCACTCTGTGCCACTCTTTGGGCTAAGCGTGTTGTGTACATGACCCAACTGATCCCTCTCGCTGGAATGTCAGGGCCGGGAGGTTCATCTGTCCTGTTAACTGCTGTGTCCTTGGTGCCTGGCACACACCAGGAGCTCAACAGTATTTTCTGAGTGGGTAAATTCTCCCACGTGAGGCAGATAAGAAGCATCCCTGTTTTCTAGGTAACAACAATTCACTGGGAGCTTACCAATACTAGTTAGTGCCCAAAGCGCTTCACGTGGATTGATTCATTTACCTTCTCACAACAGCCCCCGGAGAGGAAGTACTGTTAGCCCATTTTACATACGAGGTAGCCAAGGCACAGAGAGGTGACATCACCCACCTTGGGTCACACAGCAAGTAAACAGCAGGGCCTGCATTCCAACTCAGGCAACATCTGGCTCCAGCCTTTTGTTTTGTTGCTTAATGCTTCTTTATTTTTGAGAGAGAGAAAGCATGAGCAGGGGAGGGCCGGGGGGGGGGCGGGGTGGACAGAGGATCTGAAGCGGGGTCTATGCTGAGAGCAGAGAGCCCGATGCGGGGCTTGAACTCCCAAACCGTGAGATCATGACCCGATTCGAAGTCGGACATTTAACCAGCTGAGCCACCCGGGTGCCCGTGACTCCAGCCTTCTTAACTACTGCCTTAAACATCCTGGACACTTGAGGTTCAGAGGACAGAACTGGCCCAAGAGTTTGCTATTTGATCCCAGGCATGCCTGCCTCACCACGCACGCTTTTAAATGTCAGGAGGGGAAGAAACGGTTTTGGGTGGGAACCCCCACTGGTTGACCCTTCATCTTTCCCCACAGGCCTGGGTCCCCCGCTGCTCTCTCTCTACCCGGACGAGGACCCCGTGGAGCCCAGGAGCCACTTCCAACCAGCGGCAGGCTTGGCCCAGGCCAACTGAGCCAGCTCTGCGGGCCCTCTTCCCTGCGCCCTTCCACTCCCCAGAAAGGACCTCAGCCACACTCCACGCCGGCAGCCAAAGCACAGGATGGGGGCACCAGGAGAGGGGCTCCCTCTCTCCTTTCAGTGGCCCCCGCCCACCTCGGGCCTACCTCAGCCCTCACCCCTCTGCCCCTCCATGTCTGGGGGGCTTTCTGGGGTGGTCTCAGCTCAGTGACCTCTGGGAGGGGGTCCCTGGCGCCCTCCTCCTCCTTCTCTCAGGACTTCCCTTGCGGTTCTCTATACTGGTTACCTCATCCCTTTCTCCCACTCTCCTGGCTTGATTTTGGGTAATTAGGGGTGGGGGAGGTAGGGGCTCGGGTCTGTGTTTCTGGGCTCTGGGGAGTATTGATAACCACAGTCACGTTTCTTTCCATCCATTTTTGTTGTTTTCACAACAGGGTTTTAATCGCTATGAATTGCCTGGGGCCCATAAGAATGCAGAACTCTGATTCCCACCCCCCCTTCTTCAGGTGTTAATGGGGGGGGGCTCTGGGGCAGACCTCACCCCTAGCAACTTCAGATCAACCCCTTAGCCTCCCAAGTGGCCACCCCACTCTGCCTGCCCCTCCCCTGGGAGCTTCTGCTGTCCTCAGTCACCCCTGGGCACTGGCTTCATTCATGGGCTTCCTATTTCCAGGGGCAGCCTCCAACTTCTACTGCTTCCAGATCGTATGACTTCCAGCTCTCTCCGGTTCTAGGCCACTCAATTCCTGGCCTTCTCCGGTTCTAGACTGCACAGCCCCCCAGACACAGTCTGGTTTCGAGCTCACATGCTCCAAACCCCTCTGATTCCAGACCTCACGTCGGCCAGCTCTTTCTCGTTCTGGACCTCACAACCTAACCTTTATATTGGTTCTAGTCTTCCTGACCTGTAGTACATTTGGTTCCAAATCCAGACTCCTTAAGCTTCTAAATCATGATGCTTCATGATGCCCAGCTCCTTCCTTTTCAACTTTCTACACTCAAGACTTGCTTTTCCAATCAAAAAGAAGTAAAACGAGCTTTATGTCTTGATCTTATAACCACGCTAATACTTCCAGACCACACACCAGTTCTCTTTTGCTCTAGACCTCATGACCTCCATCATTCACTGGTTCGAGGCTATAAAACCATCAGACCTTGCGATTTCCAGGACCCTCTGATTCCAGATCTGATGATCTCAGTTTCCCCTGACTCTTGAACTTGGCTTCAAATGTCTTCTGATTCCAGACTTCATCCTATAAATTCTCCTGGTTCTAGACCTCACAATCTCCAATGCCCTCTCTAGATCTTATGACTCCAAATTACCCTAGATCTAGAACTTAGCCTCCAAACATCTTCTAATTCTAGATGTTGCCTTTAAAAAAATTCTGGTTCTAGACCCTACAACCCCCAGCTCCTGATTCTAGATCTTGACTCCAAAATCTCTCTGGTCTCCAAAATCTCTCTGGTTCTAGAACTCGGTCCTCAGACTTCTGAATTCCATTCTGTATAGTCTATAGATTCCTCTGGTTCGTGGCCTCACAGCCTCCTATGATCTCTGATTTCAGATCAAAATTCATTTGGTTCTAGAACTCAGCCTCCAAGTGCCTCTGCTAGTGGACTTCACGCCTAAGCCCCTCCGTTCTTGATCTCATGTCCCTGAAGTTTCCCTCTCCTAGAACCACCACCACTGCCCCACCCCCAGCTCTCCAGAGATGCACTTCCCTTTACTTGACCCCAGGTACCTGGGGGACCTGGGGCTCCCTTACAGTCCAGGAGATTTCCCCAGCCGCACAGACACACGCACAGCCCTATCTGCATATCACGGGTGGGGAGAGAGGCCGGGACTCCTCAGTACTCCGCCACTACCTGTGTATCCCCCTTTGCCCCCCACCCCATTGCTACGATGGTGCTACTCTTGGTCTCCCCCGCAAAAAGGCCTCCCTCTCTCAGCTCAGTTCACCCCCACTTTGGAAGGCACTTCTCTGTTTTGTCCGGGGATGGCCTGTCCAGATTGGTGCTATGGGGGAAGAAGGCTCTGGGCCCTCCTTCCCTCAGGGGGTGACCTGGGCCCTCGGTGGAGGGAACTGGACGGGGTTGGGGGAGGGGAAGGGACTGGTCCAGCCACTCTGGCTCTGAAACCCGCTAGTCTGTACACCAGCATAAAGACTTCGCCTTGGTAGGCACCAGAGCTCTGTGTGTTGACTCATCTGCGGGGTCGCTTCACGGTGCGTGGGTATCCTGGCTGGCTGTGTCACTTTGAGTCCGTGTGACTCTGTGTTCCTGCGTGGGTCTGTAACAGCGCATGTCCGGTGATGTTGTAATTCTATGTACGTGTTTTGTGACATCATTCTGTGAACTGGTTGCGGGGCGGGGGTGGGGGGGGATCGTAATCCCTTCTACCTGTATGTGTTAGCCTCGGAGTGAAAGGATTCTGCTTTATGGGTTTCTGGCTACCTGGGGTTTCTGCGTTCCTGAGTGTGGGAGGTTTTGTGGTATTGCAATTTTGCCTGCACGGATGGGACTGTTCTGACACTGTCATTTCGTAGACGGATATCTGCGTGACACAGTGCTCTCTGTACTTGAGCGTGTGTGCGTTACATGTGACACAGATTGCGTGTCTAGATTCACGTGCAGTTGGGTGTGCCTGTTCTGTCCCGTCTCCGTAGATCACCTCATAACTCCTCTCCCATGTAGGAACCTTTTTTTTTTTTTAATTTATGTTTTTATTTTATTTTTGAGAGAGAGAGAGAGAGAGAGACAGAGCATGAGTGGGGGAGGGGCAGACAGAGCCGGAGACACAGAATCTGAAGCTGGCTCCGGGCTCCGAGCTGTCAGCACAGCAGGGCTCGAACTCACAGACTCAGATCATGACCCGAGCCGAAGTCTGTTGCTTAACCGACTGAGCCACCCAGGCGCCCCGGAATCTTTTTTTTTTTTTTTTTAATTCAATTAACATTTTATTTTTAAGTAATCTCTACGCCCAACCTGGGGCTTGAACTCACAACCCTGAGATTAAGAGTCATGTGCTCTACCAACTGAGCCAGCCAGGCACCTCCCCCCATGACGTAGAAATCTTTTCAAAGAAAGAAGACACTTTTAAGCCTTGGCACTTGGCCCCTCACCTTAAATGCCTTCTCACTTGGTTATCTCCTACTCATATTTCAAGTCTTGGTTCAGACTTCCCCTCCTCCAGGAAGTCTTCCCTGCCTACCCTGCACGGTGAGGTCCTCCCAAGACCTGCTGAGAGCCCCTCCGGGAGCTTCCCTCCCAGCTCTGGGTACTCAGTCCCAGTCTGGGTATTTACAACGGAGTGGATATAAAAACTACTTGATCTGTGTTGGGCCCTGTGCCAAACACTTGATCTTCTCAAACTCTCCTCTAATTGTATACAAATAGGCATGGTTATTGTCCCCGTTTTACAGAGGATGACACTGTGGTTCAGGGAGGATGGTCACTTGTCAAGGTCACACAGCAGGGAAGGGCTGAGCTGGATTCGAATCCTGGATCCAAACCCATCACGGCAGCCTTCCCACACACACCCCTAAACATCTCAAAAATCGAACCCACAAGGTGAGCGATGGAACACACAGACAGTCGAGCAGGGCCTTAAGAGCGCAGGAATTAAGGTGGGACAAGTTGAAGTTCTGGCTCTGCCACTCTCATTGTATGACCTTGGGCAAGTTTGATGACCTCTACGAATGTCAAAGTCCTCAGCGGTAAAATGGAGCTGATGTTAGCATCTACTTTCTAGGCTGATTGTTGGCTGTGATAGGAGGTTGTGGGGTCACGTCAGGCCGCCAGGACAAAGAGGCTGGGGGAGTGGTCTAGCTTGTGTCTCCAGATGGGGAGCCCCAGCAGAGCCTTAAAGGGATCTAGAACCATAGTCCCACATGGGTAGCGGCTGAGGGCTTGGAAAGGATGGCCTGCGAGGGTGTACAGCTGGGGGGTGGGGGCAGGAGTGGGAGTGGCATCTGGGGAGGTTTCCTAGGTCATCAGAAATTTCGGCTTTTTCCTAAGGGCACTGAGGCACCTCGTAAGGCTGGGAAGCGGAGGATGAAGAAAGAAGACGGGTGTATGTAACCAAACTTCCGAGTCTTGCTCCCGACTAGGGCATCCGGGGCGCCTTCAGTTAACAGCTAGCAATACTGACCTCAAGGTTGAAACTTTATTCCGTTGGTTTGAGAAGCCACGCATTTTTCGGGGGGGGGGGTGGTGGTAACTGCCCCGATTTGCTCAAGGTCACACGAGTAACTGGCAGTATGGCTAGCCTCCCGGCTCTGGTTCTGCGCTGGGCACGGTGCTGCCTGGCAGCCACACCCACCAACCCGAGGAGACGGCGGGGAAATCCCACCCTAAAACCCCCCGAACTTCTGCCGCCTCGGGACACGGTAACTCTGGGGCGGGGGGCCACGCCAGACCTTCCTCCCGGCCCCCCGCCCCGCGAGCCCCCTTCCTCTCCGCCCCCCCCCCACCCCCCAATGGCTCATTCTAAGAAGGGCGCTGTCTGGGGGCCCTCTGGTCACCTTGTCCTCCGCGCGCTCTACGGCGAAAGGGCCCTGCGCAGGCGCGCGGAGGGCGCCTTCGGGGCCCGCGCTTTACGACACTTGTGCAGCAGCGGCCGCGGCAAGTCGGCACTCCTTCGCGACGATTCGGCCGGGTGCCGCTGGCGGCCGTTGCCAGGGTGGGGGTCGCTTTGCGGCATGGCGATGGCGGAGGGCGAGCGGACTGAGTGTGCTGAGCCCCCCCGGGACGAGCCCCCGGCCGATGGCGCCCTGAAGCGGGCAGAGGAGCTCAAGACGCAAGCCAACGACTACTTCAAAGGTGCGCCCGCCCGGGAGGGGGCCGGGGTGGGGTGGAGAGCGGCCCAGGGCAAGGGGTGCCCGGCCCGCGCGGAACCATGGCAACGCGGAGCGGCAGCCTGGGCGCGGGGCAGGCACTACCGAGTGACCGGGCGTGGGGAGGCAGGATGGCGCGACCTGGGGGGCGACAGAGGGGGGGGCTCTGACAGAAGGGGTGATAGCGAGAGGTGGCGTTCGGAGCGGGTGCTGCTAAATGGGGAGGCCGGAGAGGGCGCTACCAAGTGTGAGGCGGGAGGGGGACGGGAACGAGGGCACTTCCAAACGTGAGGTCCTTGAGAGGTGTTAGCTATGGTGAGCCCTATAGAGGGCGCCTTCAAGTAGTGACAGGGGGCTCGGGAGTGATGGTGCTACCAAGTGGGGAGGTCTAGGGTGGGTGGCACCAAGTGGGGCCTGGGGGGCACTGTCCCAATTGAGTAGGGAATTGTAAGGGCGGAGGGGGGGATCGATCATTAGGTGGCAAGGCGAGGACTTAGGAGATTTGGGGTTGCACGAGGAAAAGGGATGCGTGGGAGGCTCTGGGAGTAAAGGTGGGGGAAATCCCAAGAATAGTATGACATAGGATCTTGGGAAAGAGTAAGATGTGGGGGCACTCATTCATTCATTCATTCAGCATGTGTATTGAGCACCTGCTATGCGCTAAGGACTCTGCTGGGCTCTGGGGTTATAGCAGTGAATGAGCCACATGTGGCCCTGCCCTTTTATAGCTTGTAATTTAGCAGGAGAATCAGACATTGAGTAAAAACACCAGAAATAATAAAATACTTAGAAGTTGTGATGAGGGCTTTGAACCCCCCCCCCCCGCCCCCGACAGGGTGTGAAGTGGAGATCGGGCTGGAGGCTACTGCGGTCAGGGAAGGCCTTAACTGAGGAGAAGGCATTTAAGTAGAGAAGAGTCACGAAGGAGTGTTCCAGGTGGGCGCAGAGACATGTGCAAAGGCCCTGAGGTAGGAAATGAAAGCCTGGCGTGGCTGAAACTTTAGCGGATCGGCAGGGAGACTGATACAAGATGAGTTTAGGACAGGGGCCAGCCCAGGTGGGGTTTCATAAGTCACTGCAAAGCTAGTTTGGATTTTACTCAGGTGTCCAAGAGGAGACATTGAGTAGATAGATGGTCCAGTCTGGAGCTCTGAGGAGAGGAATTCAGGCATGGTCAGCCAATGAGTGGAATAGAACACCCTCGGAATGGATGAGGTCTTGTAGGGAGAGAAGGGGCCGGAACCTTGAGGAGTTCTAATGTGTAGAGAAGAGGAAGAAGCTGAGGAGAAGTGGTCCGTGAAATGGAAGGAAAGTCAGGAAAGATGAGAGAAGAGAGTGCTTCTAGAAGGAGGGCGGCTGTGGCCCGGGTCACATGCTGCCAAGGCGAGCACCGAGCAGTGCCCGTGGGACTTGGCTCCACGGATGTTGGTGCTAGCTAGCCTTGACGGGGAGCAGTTTCTGGGGACCAGTGGGGGTGGGCGTCAGCCTGGAGAATACCGAAGAGCAAACTGGGAAGTAAGGAAGGGACAGCAAATGTTGACAGGCGAAGTGTTCCATCCTTAGGGATGAGAGGAGAGGAGGGATCCAGGGCCTCTGCAGCCTTCAGTGGGAGCACAGAGGGATTCAGAGTGGGAACGTGGGTCAGGCTGCAGCACCGAGAAGGAGGTAGGAAGGACCCGTGAGAGATGAGGCTTGGAGGTGGAGCCTTGGCGGCTGGCTGGGGGGGGGGGGGGCGCGGATGTCATCCTGGGGGTGGTGAAGAGGCCTGGTGAGATCCCCCAGCTGCCTGGCTGACATTGGATGCGAGAGACGGAGACTAGGATGGCCGACAGGTGAGAGGCGTGGTGGTGCTGACCGGAGACCGAAAGCGACTCAAGAAATGCATCAGAGAGGAAAAGAGGGCGGCCGCCTGGAGGGAGGGAGGAGGGACCCCCTCCCCCCCACCAGGCGAGGAGAACGGGGTCGGGGAGGCCTGTCCTGGCACCAGGGAAGTCAGTGGGGCCGGAGTGGAAGAGGCAGGAGAGGGGGCTGAGCTTTCTGCTGCGGCCTCTGGGGAGCCATGGATAGTCGTGAGGAGGGGAGGGACCGGGTCAGGTTTGTGCTTTAGCAAGACCCCTGCGGAGGGGGCAGGACCGGAGGCTGGGAGACCAGGGAGGAGGCTGGGGCAGGAACCTGGGCCGGGCGGGATGGAGGCCAGACCAGGGCAGGGCGGGGCCGTAGGGATGGTGGACGGATTTGAGAGATGTTCAGGAGGCTGGCCTGACAGAACACGGGGACTGGCCTGGCTTTGGGGGTTGAGGGGTCAGGAGAGGCGTCCAGGACCAGGCGCAGCCTCTAGCGGGGGGACAGCGAGGAAGGTGGGGCCATCCCTGAAATGGGGCTCGGGAAGAGCGGCAAATAGGAGGGTGGGTGCCGAGGCAAGGTAGGAAGGACTTCTGGGAAGCCGTAAGTCACGGGGAGGGGCTCCTTGCCCTCCAGGCCCCCGGACCCTCGGAAGCCCGAGGGCTGGGCAGGCCGCCAGAGGTACTGGCACTGAGCTGGCTGAGAGGAGAAGGGCCCTCCTGGTCCAGGCCCCTCACTGTCTGGCAGGCAGTGGCAGGCACCGAGCCCCAGCCTCCGGGGCTGTGGGAATAACAATAAAAAGAATAATTACCGCTCTCCTTAATTGAGCCCCTGTGGTGGCCAGGTACACGCTTCATCTTCCCCGGGGCGCTGGGAGGGAGGGAGGAGCGGCCCTGTTTGTTTCTTAGAGGAAGCTGAGGCTCAGAAGTGAAACCGCTTGCCCAAGGTCAGAGCGTGAGCCCGGATATCCCCCTTCCTCGCCACGTGCTTGGAGTCCTTACCTGGAGCTTGCAGGCAGAAGAGGATAGCTAGCCCTTGATTGGGCTCAGGCCCCTTCCGGAAGCCCTAGGGGGCAGAGCCTGGTGCCCGATGTTGCCCAGCTCTCTTCCCCTCTCTCTGGGCCTCATCGCCCCCCTTCTGTAAAACGGGAGGGCCTGTATTTAACCCCCAAAGACGCCTCTGGGTCTCTGGCTTTGTCGACATGGTTAAGAGCTCAGGCTGCCTGGATTCAAATCTTGTTTCTTCCTGTTTCGTGCTGTGTGACCCCTGGGCAAATGGCTTAACCTCTCTGTGCCCTGGTGTCCTCCTCCTCTAAAATCTGGAGGACTGGATGCACTCGTACTCGTAAAGCAGATAGAACAGGTTCAGGAACCGGTGTTGTTGGGCAGGTGCGTGAAGTGCAGCTCCTCCCGTTTCCTCTGCTTGGTTCTCCTCTTTGTTCACTCATTTTTTACTCACTTCTTTTGCAAGCATCTGCTGATCGCCTTCTCTGCTGTAGCCGCATTTCACGCGAGAGTTTATTTAGCCCTCAGAGCCACTAGACGAGGCAGGGCAGGGCCGATCGGGCTCTGAGACACCAGGCTCCCCACCCCAGGCCGAACGGGCCCCGTGAGTGAGTAACACCTCAGCCGTCAAGAGAGCTGGCCAGCTGGCCTCTGGAACACAGCCAGGAGGCTGAAGTAGTCCTCGAAGGCACTGGCATTCCAGGGAGGGTCCCTCAGACTTAGGCTGTCTGGATCTGCCCTTGCTTGTTTCTGGGAAGTCCTGGGCTTGCCCTCCGGGTCTCCCAGTCCTGGAGAGACACACCCATCACCTAACGGTGACGGGCAGGGCTGGGATAGGGGAGTCCAGGGGCTGGGGCGGCCCAGAGGAGTGCCTCACCCAGCCTGAGAGTGGAGGAGGGCTTCCTGAAAGAGGGGACATCTGAGCCATTTGACAGATTGCCAGATATTAGCCTGCAGGAGGGATCGTTCTATTGTTCTGGCCGACTCCCCAGGACCTGACTTCTTTTCCTGGTGTCATTGTGTCTGTCTGTCTGTCTGTCTGTCTGTCTTTCTTTCTTTCTTCCTTGGCCCATTCATTCAAGAACTATTCATGGAGCCTGGAACCCTCTTCTTCCATCTTCTTCACCAGACTCACTGTCATCCTCTAGGTCTCTGCTCTGACATCATCTTGGTCTGCCCCTGTGCTAAACACTCCGGGTCATCATTGTCTGGATGGGTGTGTGTGTGTGTGTGTGTGTGTGTGTGTGTGTGTGTGTGTGTGTGTCCCATTGGACTGTGAGCCCTAGGAGGGCAGGGCAAAGGACTGCTGTGTCCTCAGACTGAGCAGGGGCTCAAAGAAGTAAGACAAATGGGTCCTGCCCTCACAGGGCTGAGGTTCAAATTGGGGATGTGGATTATAAGCAAAGAAAACAAAGGAAAGTCATGGTTCATCCAGTGGTGCTGGAACCACACTGGAGAAGAGTGAGGTGGGAGTGAGGGTAGGAATTCCCATTTTAGGCCAAGTGTTAGGAGAAGGACTCTGAAACTCCAGTCCAGAGGGGGTATGTAAGTTGCCCAAGACACCCAGCAGATAAGAGGTGGGGCCAGGATTGGGCCCGGGCCACCTGCCGCTGTCTGCGTGCTCCTTGTGCTAGGTTTCCTCTCAGGGGTCCCCTGGTGTGAGGGTGAGGCTGGGCGCGTTTGGGTCTTGGCTTGGCTCGGAATTGCCACCTGCCACCTGCCTTGTGATCGCAAGCACGGGATCTCCCTCTCTGGGCCTCCGTACCCTCGTCTGGAAAATGGGGCTAATGCAGCTGTCCTCAGGGTTGTTGTGAGGGTTCAGTGAAGGGACTCGTGTACCAAGAGCCCCGCACGGCAGCTGGCACATCATGGTCCCCCAAACCAGGCAAGCCTCTGAGCCTTGCTCTCCTGCCTGTCAGATGGGCACGTGGGAAGGGTCCAAGCCTGGCTCTGCAGATACAGACTGGGCGTCTGACCTTGAGCAAGGCTTCTGTGGCTCATCTCTAAAGTGAACACCAGATGGTGCTTATGCCGTGGAGATGTGAGGATTCCACGGGTGACAATGTAAAGCGCGGGGCACGGCCATAGCTCGTTGCAAACAAAATCAGCTTTTTCCCCTTGGTCAGGCACATCCTGTCACTCTACGCTTAGAACAGCGATATCTACACCCTACCGTGGCCGTGGCCTTCGGGATCTGTCTTGCCAGCCTCCCTGCTCTCACCCTCCTCCACCCCAGCCACACCAGCCTCTCAATGGTCCTAGGACACAAGGCGTGCGCTGGCAGCACACCCCCTCACTTCCCACCCCAGGGCCTTTGCACCTCCTGTTCCTTCTGTTGGGAATGCTTTTCCTCCTGTCCAGTTTGTTGCTTCCTTTGGGTCTCTGCCGGTGTGTCCCCTTCTCCTTGAGGCCTAAGTAGGTTCCTTCTCCTTTCCCACTTCCTATTCTCCTACTAGGCCCCTTCTTTGGGCTTGTTTACTTGTGTGAGTGTGGGGGCTGGCCAAGCAAAGGGCTCAGGGCAGACTCACATGTGCTGGATTCACAACATCTCGGCTCTGGCACTCATTAATCTGTCCTCTCCGGGCCGTGGGACCAGAGGAGGACCCTCTGGAAGTCCTGCCTGGAAGAAGTATTGCCCCGGTTGGCGCCTTAAGGGGTGACGGCTGGGGGTGGTGGGGGGGTGGTTGTGTGGAAGTGACTTTGAGTCCTGGGGATTCGAACCTGAGAAGACCAAGCCCGTGCCGGGGTGGGACGGTTGGAACAAGGAGGAGGGGGGCGGGCCGAAACAGACGTTTCTGAGCTCAGCCGCGGACCTCGGTTTTCCCACCCGTGAGTGGGGGGAGCGGGCCAGGACCCGGCCTGGGGGCCGCTCCTGCCGGGTGGCGGTGGTCTTGCCTCAGGCCGGCTCCTCCGTCTCCTCAGCCAAGGACTACGAGAACGCCATCAAGTTCTACAGCCAGGCCATCGAGCTGAACCCCAGCAGCGCCATCTACTATGGGAACCGCAGCCTGGCCTACCTGCGCACCGAGTGCTACGGCTACGCGCTGGCCGACGCCACCCGGGCCGTCGAGATCGACAAGAAGTACATTAAGGGCTACTACCGCCGGGCCGCCAGCAACATGGCGCTGGGCAAGTTCCGGGCCGCCCTGCGTGACTACGAGACGGTGAGCTGGGCCTCGGGGTGCTTGGCAGGCGGCGGGAGGGTGTGAGGAGGCCGGGCCCGCGTTCACTCACCCCTCACTCGTCCAGCGGCTCGGCCTGGAGCACGCTTTGTGGGTTCCTATCCCGGCTCTGCTGTCACTTGCTTAGTGAAGTGACAAGTTACCTGGCTTCGCTGTGCCGTCTTTTTTTCTTTTTTTTTTTTAATTGTTTTTGAATGTTTATTTTTGAGAGAAAGAGAGAAAGACAGAGCACGAGCAGGGGAGGGGCGGAGAGAGAGGGAGGCACAGACCCCGAGGCGGGCTCCAGGCTCCGAGCCGTCGGCACGGAGCCCGCCCGACATGGGGCTCGAACTCACGGACCGTGAGATCATGACCTGAGCCGAGGTTGGACGCTCAACCGACTGAGCCCCCCCAGGCGCCCCAAGTGCCTTCTTGTCCGCGTCACGAAATGGGGAGAACACTGAGACCTGCCTCTAAGGGTTGCTGTGAAGAATAAATGAGTTTCTGCTTTTCGTGCCTTTAGATCAGTGCCTGGCATGTAGTCCGTGCTCTGTACCCACGAGCTGTTGTGGTTATTGTCACTGTTGGTGAATGAGAGCCACGCAGCCCATATTCTGGTGGAGTTCTAGTCTGGAGGAGGGCAAAACGCAAACCTGTGTCCTAGCTGAGGCCAACAGAGTCCTCGCAGGCGGGTTACACGCTCGGAAGAAGGCGGACCGGGGCGATGAGCTGTAGAGGGCAGCGGGTGGGGCACGTGTTGTGATGAGGTGACAAGGGAGAGGACCCAGTGCACCGCGGGAAGTCACTAGTTCACCCGCTTGTCAGCCACTCCCATCGCTACGATTGCTCTGATGGTAACGGCAGGCAGGCGCTGTGACATCCGGGGGCCAGCAGTCACTCCAAGCGTGTCCCATGCCCTCCATGGGGACTGGCAGCCCAGGGCAGGGCAGGGATGGTGATGAACCCCACTGTGCGGATGGGGAGGCTGAGGCCCAGGGAGTTCAGCTACCTGCCCGTCAGCATGCAGCTGGCCAGTGGCAGAGCTGGGATTCGAACCCAGGCCCCCGTGTCTCTCCGGCTTCAGAGAGTGAGCCCCCTGAAAGGAAGGATTTTGCTTGTTCAGTTTATTGGGTCAGTGCTTGGCACTCTCAGGGGCTCAGTCGGAGCGTGCTACATTATTTCCCCCTCACCCCCATACTACTTTATTTCGTTCACCATACGCGCTGCGCAGCCTCTGTTGGGTGGGGAGGGTGCCTGGGGGCTGAGAGCCACAGGCTGCAGTTAGAGGGAGCGGGGCTGGCCGCCAGCCTGGGGTGGAGGGTGGATTTTAGGCCAAGTGAAGTCTTGAGCCAAGACAGGGCCAGGGGACACCTGTATTGGGGTGGGGGCAGGGCCATGGAAGAGGTGGTGGCTTAAAAAAAATTTTTTTTAATGTTTATTTTGAGGGAGACAGAGTGCGAGCAGAGGAGGGGCAGAGAGAGAGGGAGACACAGAATCCGAAGCAGGCTCCAGGCTCTGAGGTGTCAGCACAGAGCCCGATGTGGGGCTCGAACCCATGAACTGTGAGGTCATGACCTGAGCTGAAGTCGGGTGCTTAACCGACTGAGCCACCCAGGCGCCCCAGAGGCGGTAGTTTAGAGACTGGGGTCAGAATGGAGAAGGGAGTGGGGTGCCCCCTGGCAGGATGGTGTAGGGAGCCCCAGAACAGAGTCCTTACGAGCTTCGGGTCCCAAGCCGTTCCCCAGCCCAGCCTCCCCTTGTTGTCCCCTGGTGTCCTCATCTGGAGAATTGTGGCAAGAGGAGTGGCCACCTCTGGAGTGGCCATGGGGCTCTGGCGAAGTGGTGTGAGTAGAGGTCATTGGGGCGCAGGTCATCGTTACGCAGTAATGAGTAACCCGGGAGGGCACTCAGGGTTGGATGGGGGCAGGGTTTCTCTGCAGGGCTCGCGGTGCGGGGAGAGGCCTGGAAGAGCTGGGCAGGGTGGAGGGCCGATGAGCCTGCGCACAGGCCTGTGCCAGTGTCTTCACCGTGCCCAGAGGTGTAGGGAAGTCCTCCCCGGGTGGGGGGGCGGGGAAGGACCCTTCTTGTGGCTCTGGCCCAGTCGGGGGCCTAACCCCGCCTACTCTGTGAGGCTGAGGAGGTCAGTTCTGGCCGTCTTGTGGAAATAACCACATCGGAACTTCTGCCCAGGCCTTTTATGCCATGGAAGGTGAGGGGGATCCACAGCCTCTTGGGGACCAAACTGAGGCGGGGGCCACACTCAGCATTTAAATCATCACAGCCTGTTTCCCTGTGGTGGCTTCACCAGCAGCCGTGGGAGCCCCCGCACGAGCCTGTGATCCTTGTGGGCCTTCCATGTGCCTGCAGGCTGTCCGCCTCTCCACGCTGCCACATCTCATCGGGCTCTGTGGGCAACGGGCAGAGGGGCCGGCCCGGGGCAGTTCGCCCTCCGGTCTCTACCTCCTGCCCTCCTCCCTTCCAGAGCTGTCTGGAGACATGCTTGCTGGAGCCTCAGGCCCGCTCTCAGATCCTGGCATCCTCGGAGGCGGAGCCAAGATGTGACCTTGGTTGAATAACAAGCCTGAGGCTCTGCCTCTCTGTGGCCTGGCCCTTCCTTTCTCAGCCTCAGTTTCCTCATCCGCACACTCACTGTGGGCCCAGCTCTGTGTGAGCTCTTTACATGTGTGAATTCAGTCCATTGTGCAGGCAGGAAACTGAGGTCTAGAGGGGGAAACCCCTCCTCCCGGGTCTCCTGGCCAAATTGGGCCCTGAACCTAGAGTTCCTGCCTGTAGCTGTGAGTGAGCTGTGAAGTCAGTTTAATGGTTTGAGACCAGCACCTCTGTCTTTCATCAAATAGAGTAGAGAAGAAAACAACGGTTCATTCGGAGGAAGTGGGTATACGTATTTGTGAAAAGCTCGTTTTCACTTACGTAAACACAGGCGTGTGATATAAAATATGTATTCCTTACCGTGAGTCATAGTCAAAAGCCTCAAGGTCACTGATGTAGGAGTTGGTACTGGCAGCACGGTCGGGACACCCCAGCTGTAAGCCGTGTGGCCTGGAGTGCTTTGGCTCTCTGCCCTCGGTGTCCTCATCTGTAGAAGGGCCCACCTCAGGGCCTTCTTGGGACGATTCAGGGAGATTTATACATTTGCAGCGGGACCTGCCCACACTACACACTTGATGGCATTTCTCATGGGGGTGTCGGGGCGGGGGGAGCCCATGGCCCACAGGAAGGGCTGTTTGCAGGTACCAGGACCTTGTTAGGGGCCCCGGGAGGGGGGGGGGCACGTGTGTCTCCCTCTGCTGGTGGGCCCTTCCAGGGCCCCTCAGTAGGAACAGTCTCCCCTTTCCACCCCCTCATCTCAGGTTAGTCCTCTCAAAGGGACCCTTGCTCCCGGATTCCCTGTCCCATATTTGGGTCCTCTTCTCGGAAGACTGCCCTTCCCCCTCACTCCACCATCTTCTTTCCTGTCTGCGGTTGGGGCTCAGATGGTCGTGTGGGCCCTGGCTGGATCTGGGGGACTCCCGCAGTCCCCACCCCGCTTTGTGGATTTTGGGGGTTTGGCTCACAATGCGGCTCGCCCTCGGGTTTCTTCTCACAGCATAGTACAGCGCGGTCAGTCAGAAATGCGTCTTGCCTTGCAAGCCCGTGCAGGCGCCCGCACACCTAAGGTGTGGCTGTCCCCACGGTTGGGGGAGCAGTCAGCTAAGGCCTGGCACGGTGCTCGCCGTGGGCGGGGCGCGATTGGGACCTGCCTGCCCTCGTAACGGAGTCGTCACGCCGACCCTGTGCATGGGGACTGTTCTCCCCGACCTACAGATGAGGAAACCGAGGCCCGGAGTGTAGTTCGCTCCCTGAGATCCCGCAGCCAGGAAGTGACGGTCTCGTACCAGAGTCAAGCACCTGGCCCCTGGAGGCACGCAGCGGGCAGAAGCGTCTCGGCCTGGCATCCTCCTGTGGCTCAGCCCCACTCCGGCGGGCTCTCTTCTCTTCTGCTTTACTATGAATAAAAGGGACACTGAGTAAGACCTCAGTTAACTCACTAGAGGGTGTCGCCCTGTAGGGTGAAAACCCTTGTGTCCTGCTTACGGCTGTCACTGCAGTGCCTGGCCTAGGAACCTGGCTCTCCTCCAGCTCTCTGTGTGCCTCAGATGGGCACGGCCCCTCTCTGGGGCACAGCTCGTCATCTATGCAGGGTAGGTCATCCAAATGACCCGCCACGCGCAGTCACGTGGGTCCCCTGAGGTCAGGAACGCTCAGCCTGGGCCCGGCTCTCGCTGCTGGACGATAGTCCCTCACCCTCAGTTCCAAACTCGGGCTGTCCTGGAAAGGCCACCGTTGTAGTTAAGTTCAGGCAACTCATCTGGTGGCAAAACCTGACCTGAACTGACGAGAGGTCATTGATGGTCTTGGTGCCTCCACGTCGGGTGACCGGAGGCTTTGCTGCAGTGGTGGGAATATGTGTGACTACTCAGTGCCCCTCGGATCTGCTCGGGGCATCACGTAACATAGCTGTTCCTGGTTACCCGACACGTGCGAACCTGTGTTACTGTGCCACTAGCTCGAGCACTATGGGTCTTGCCCGTGAACAAGCCCAGCTGAAGGTGGCACTTTTTAGAAACAGCTTTTTTTTTTGTTTGTTTTAAGCTGATTTATTTTTGAGAGAGAGAGAGAAACAGAGCGTGAGGTGGGGAGGGGCAGAGAGAGAGGGATCCGAAAGATCCCAGAATCCGAAGCAGGCTCCAGGCTCCGAGCAGAACCCGACGCGGGGCTTGAACTCAAAGAACCGCGAGTTCATGACCTGAGCCGAGGTCGATGCTCAACCAACTGAGCCACCCAGGCGCTCCTAGAAACAACTTTTGGAGAGCGTCATAGTTTCACGTGCAGTGGTAAGGAGGAATAGAGATCCCGTTCTCCCGGTTTCCCCCGCAGCACCTCTGGCGTGACCACACAGACACCACAGTCAGGATATGGACCCCAACGCGGTCCACATATCACTTTTTACAGAAGAGTCTAGTGTTGAGTTCTGAACCACCAGGCCCCTCCAATTGGGAGCAAATGACCCCCCGCGGGAGCAGGGAGGCCCAGCAGGGCCACTTCCGCTTTCCCAGCCCCATAGTGAGTCCTATAGCAGCGGCCACCGGGCCTGGAATGAGCACTCTGGCCGACGGAGCCCTCTGCAGGGGTGCTGGCACCCTGCCCTCGTCCTAGAGGCTGAGGCGGGGCTCAGGACGGGGAGGGCCTGCCTTCAGCCCCTGGAGGCCTGGCCCTGTACGTCCCTGGAGGGCATGCGAGGTGCTGTGGGGACGAGTGGCCGAGTGAGTGACGGTGGGCAGGGAGGGAGCACCCACCGTGCTGGTGGAAGTCAGGATCCTAGGCAGGGAGAAGACGGAACTCTGGCTTCTTGGGCCTCAGATTCCCCATCCATCAAATGGGGCTTGTGGTAACACCCAACAGAGCTGCTCTGCAGGTAAAGGGAGCAAGTTCGCCGTGCTCCGGCACATAGTAGGTGCTCAGGAAGTGAGCCGTGTGTTGTTACTGCTGCTGCTCCTCTTTTTCCGGCCTTGTTGGTATTTGTCCCCATCCTCCAGCCATCCTGCGAGTTCTGTGAGAACAGGGGACTGGCCAGGTGAAATGTTGAGTGCTTCATCATTTCCTTTCGTGGGGGGGGGGGGATTCATTCCCTCCTGGGACGCAGCCGCAGCCTCGCGGGGCCGCCTTCCACTGGGGAGAGAGCCATCTCCAGCCGTGCTTAGGGCTGGGGCAGGTGAGCCAGGGGCTTGTGGGAGTCCAGAGGGGTGTCTGACCCAAGCTGGGGGAGTGTGGGGTGCTCCTCGAGGAGGGAACAGCGGAGCTGACAGCTGGAGGAGAGGAACCAGGAAGGGGTTGGAGACGGATGTGAGGTGGTCTGGGCCAGGGAGCTGGCACATTGGACACTTGTGAGTTTGGTCTGGCCGGGTGGTGCCGGGCAAACAGAAAGCAGGGGTGGGCAGGCCCTTGTGTGCCAGGCCAATAACTTAAGCCAGGCCTGGACTTAACCCCAGGGTGTGGACTCAAACCCTGTCCCCACTGGGAAGGACTCCCGGGGGTGCTGCCTCCCTCCCGGGCCTCGCGCCACACCCACACCCCAGGTGGAGCCGCCTGGCAGGATACCCGGGCGTGAGCCTGCCCAGTCAGGGAGGAAGCCGTCGCCTGCCACGGCCCGGCTTCCTGCCGTCCACCGGGTCTGTGCACCCGTTCCCGGGGTGGATGAGCCACGGTGACCCGCAGGGGTTAGCAAGGGCCTTTGCACAGGCTTCTGGTTCACTCTGCCAGGCTTTCCCCGGGGGTGGCGTCCCCACGCTTGAGGGCCTGCTTTGACACTTCTCTTCACGCCCCCAGCACAGGAGCCGCAGGGACCTAGCTCCTCGGGTGGCCAGCAGAATGGGCAGGCCCGCCGGGGTCCACTCAGAGCAATCATAGTTACAGATAACTAAACTGAGTCCTGGACGGGTGACGTCCTTGCCAAAGGTCACACGGTGACGAAGTGACAGAGCCGGGATTCGGATCCAGCCCTGTTTGCTGCTGAACTTGGGAGGATCCGAGTTTGTAGAAAGCAGGATAGAAGGTGGAGGGAGGGGTGGGCACAGGCTCCTTTTATTGAGAACTTACTGTACCCCAGAGTCCCGTGCCCGGGGCTTTATTGCGTATGATCCCATTTCGAGCACAGCGGCCCAGGAAAGGGGCCGTGACTAGAAGCCGACGCCCGTGTGGACTTTACTCCTGATGGTGCGCTGCACACACTTCGTGCGTCTCCGCTCCTGTGACCCTCACAGCCACCCTCTGACGGGGCCGCTGTCAGAACTTCCCTCCCGTAGAGAGGGAGGGATCCGCCGAGGGTTGGCGGGGCCGGGATTGGAAGCAGGCGGCCTGGCTCTGTGGCCCGTGGTCTTGACCGCCCTTCGGAGGAGACTGAGGGGACGCCGCTAGGTGCTAGCCGCTGTGTGCTGAGCCCCGTCTTCATTACTTGTCCTTCCAGCCGCCCTGCCAGGTGGGGCGTGTCCCGTCCCCTCTTTCATAGATGAGAGAAAACTGAGGCTCAGGGAGTCCAGGTTCCCCAGCAAGTCCTTGGTTCTTCTGCTGGGTCTGGGCTGTTCATTGCCACGGCAGACCCAGCCCCCCCTTTCCTCTTAATCCCCTCCCCACTCGGTATTGACTGGAACGTCAGTAAAGTGAGCCTCGGCCGGTGTGGCTCCCACGAGGAACCTAAAGCCGAACACGTGCTCCTCAGATGGGACACTTTTAACGACAGAGCTAAGATTTTTTTTTTTAATGTTTATTTATTTTGAGAGAGAGAGAGATTGGGGGAGGGGCAGAGAGCGAGGGAGAGAATCCCAAGCAGGCTCCACATTGTCAGCACAGAGCCCGGCGTGGGGCTCGAACCCATGAACTGGGAGATCATGACTTGAGCCGACACCAGGAGTCGGACGCTCAACCGACAGCGGAGGCCGGGTGGTCTGGCTTCCGTGTTCGTGGAGCCCGGGGCCGGGCAGCCGCGGCGTTCCCCCGTCCTGTCTGCTCCTCTGCGCCATGCGGGCTGTGCCTGGGCGTTGATGCCTCTTTTCTCCCTCCCCCCCCCTCCTCCCCCGGCCCTCCCAGGTGGTGAAGGTGAAGCCCCACGACAAGGACGCCAAGATGAAGTACCAGGAGTGCAACAAGATTGTGAAGCAGAAAGCCTTCGAGCGGGCCATCGCCGGCGACGAGCACAAGCGCTCCGTTGTGGACTCGCTGGACATCGAGAGCATGAGTGAGTCAGGCCTGGGTGCCTAGAACATTCCACGTTCTTGCAAGCCCTCTCCGGGCCCTGTGCGCGCTGGGGGGTGCGGGCAGGGGCGGCTGCGGTCTGTTGCTCCTGCATTCCTGGGAGCTCCACAGTCCAGCGATGGGGCTTGGGTTCCCGCGGTTCAGGCGAGGTGGACGAGCCCCTCGTCCCGCCATCGGGGCCTAGCTCCCTAGCGACATCTGTACCGCCTGCCCCGCCCTCACGGCCCCCCTCCCTCCCTCCCTCCCCCCCCCCCGCCCCCGCCGGATTTGTGTAGGTCCTCTAGGCGCTCAGATGATTCAGTCCTTCGTTCCACAGATAATTATCGAGCGCCTGCTATGTGCCAAGCGCTGTTCCAGGCACCGGGGGTACGGCTGTGAATAAAATACTCTCAGCCCTCGCGGAGCTGATGCCCTGGTGGGGAGAGAGGGGACTAGACGGTGTCGAGTGCTGTAAAACCACGCAGGCAGCGGGGAGAGGGGGTGCTGGAAGAGGGGGCGCACTGCACAGAGAGGCCAGGCACGGCCAGCCTGAACAGAAGCACCTGGCCGGGGAGAGGAACCTTCACCCTCCGTCGTCCTCTCACCCTGTCTGCCCCGTGCCTCCTCTCGGCCTCACGGTGGCCGTGGCCACTGAGTCTTGTCCCCCACCTCCCCCATTCACCCCAGCCATTGAGGATGAGTACAGCGGGCCCAAGCTTGAGGATGGCAAGGTGACGGTCACCTTCATGAAGGAGCTCATGCAGTGGTACAAGGACCAGAAGAAACTGCACCGGAAATGCGCCTACCAGGTAAGGCCCCGTCAGGTGCTGCACGCACCTGTGACCCCAGGATAGCATCGCGGCGCTGGCGGGGCCCGGACTCGGCCACAGAGGGCGGCTCGAGGGGGAGGGTGGTCACGGCAGCCGACGCTGCTGAGCGCCGTGCGGACGCGGTCCTTATTCCCGACGCTGCGTTCCCACGGCGAGCATCGCCGTTTAGTTACTTTTATTAATAGTTTTCCTCTCCCTGCCCCATATGTTCACGCATGTCGTCTCTTCCACTAGATCCTGTACACATTTGTCACAGTTATTTTAAAGTCTCTGGTAATTCTACCATCTGGGTCATCTCTGGGTCTGCTTCTGTGGTCTGTTCCTCACGTGGCTCATCATTTTTTGTTGGATGCCAGACATCTTGTGCAAAAGAACAGTAGAGACTGAGCTAAATAAGGAGTTTCTACGGAAGATGGAGGGAGGCCCTTTCTTCCGTGGGGCCGCTGGCGCGAGGGGCTGCGTCCGTCTGATCTGCCGTCTCGGGCATTTTGCTGGAGTTAGCCCACCACGGGCTTGCGGTGTTTTCAGACTGGAATCGGGACTCTCCCTTTAGCCCTGGCAAAATCCCAGGGATGTCTTGACGTTGTAACGTCTCCAGCTTCTGGAACTGTGGGAGAGCTCTCTGATTTTCAGCCTCGCGGCCAGATTTTTGGCGTGCCGGGGGAGTTCTGTGCTCTCCCGTTCCGCCCCCACTTTTGTGCTGCCTTGCACCCCGCCTTCCGCGACGGCCGTGTGAGCAAGCTGGCAGGTGAGGGGAGAGGCGTTCGGAGGCGGGGGCTTCTCCGGTCTCTCCGCTGTCACCAACATACCGCCGGCTTCCCTCACTCTGGGCCTCGGCGCCCCTTGGCCTCTTGCCCTCCTGCCACGCTGCCGGGATAAAAGCCCCAGGGAAGGTTGCTGTCTGCCGTTGACTGATTTAGATTTGAGCGCACGCTCGGCTCTCAGATGGTTTTCGAAAGATTGGATTTTGTGGGTTCGGGGCCTGTTGTCATTAGCACAAGAATGACCGTAGTTTACAGCTTTCTCCATTCTGACCAGAAGTGGACGCCTTCTACTTTGTTTAACATTTGGGGGTTTTCCCCCTACCTCTTACCTGTGAAAACTGTCAAACCTGCAGAAAAATCAAACGAACAGTATAGTTAATATTCTTGCCCCCTTCACCCAAATGCACCAATTAACATTTTGACACGTTTACTTTCTCTCTCTACATATGTGTGTGTATGCACACACACTTCTTTTTCTTTCCTTCTCTTTTCTTGGTTTTCTTTTCTTTTCATGAGCCAGAAGTAAGTTGCATCATAACCTGTATCTCCTAAAACCAGGATATTCTATGTGACCACAGTTCAGGTGTCTCACCTTAGAAATTTAGCGTTGATAAAATAATACCGACCAATGCAGACAGTCCACAGGCCATCCACAAAATCTGGAAACACTGACAAATCTGTATGACAAGGTCAAGGTCATCTTTAATCTTCACGTAGCAAAAACTAGTATTATCTACATTTCCAGACAAATACTTTAACTCTTTAGCTTACCCAGGTTTCCCCAAATTACCTGTTTTGTGGTTTTGGTTTTTTTGTGGGATTTTTTGTTTGTTGTTTTAAAGTTTTGTTGTTTTTTTTAAGTAATCTCTGTACCCAACATGGGGCTCGAACTAAACAACCCCAAGATCAAGAATCACATGCCCCGCTGACTGAGCCAGCCAAGCGCCCCTGTGTTGTTGGTTTTTTCAAAATCCAGAATCCATTGACGGATCAAATACTGCATTTTTATCTCCTTTCATCTAGAACAGTCTCCTGCCCTTTTGGGGAGACTCTTTCACGACACATTTTAGACATGTCCAAGCCAGTTGTTTTATGAAATGTGCCACATCTGGATTCATCTGTGTTTCTTCATGATGCTGATTATCTTAAGAGGAACCCAGAATCTCTGTTTCCGTGTAAAATAACGCTGATGTTTAGGGGCGCCTGGGTGGCTCAGTTGGTTACACGTCTGACTTCAGCTCTGGTCATGATCTCACAGTGCGTGAGTTTGAGCCCCAAGATGGTCTCCGTGCTAACAGTGTGGAGCCTGCTTGGGATTCTCTTTCTCTCCCTCCCTGTCGGCCCCTCCCTCACTTATGTCCTCACTCTCAAATAAGCTTTAAAAAAAATAATAATCGTGATGTTTCAATTTTTTTAATGTTTTGGGGCACCTGGGTGGCTCAGTCGGTTGAACGTCCGACTTCAGCTCAGGTCATGATCTCGCGGTCCGTGGGTTAGAGCCCCGCGTCAGGCTCTGTACTGACAGTTCGGAGCCTGGAGCCTGCTTCAGATTCTGTGTCTCCCTCTCTCTCTGCCCCTTCCCCGCTCACACTCTGTGTCCCTCTCTTTCTCAAGAATAAATAAACATTAAAACAAATGTTAAATTTTGTAATGTTTTTATTTATTCTTGAGAGAGAGAGAGAGAGAGAGAGAATAGGGGAGGGGCAGGGAAAGAGGGAGACACAGAATCCGAAGCAGGCTCTAGGCTCCGAGCTGTCAGCATAGAGCCTGACGCAGGGCTCAGACCCACGAACCGCGAGATCAGGACCTGAGCTGAAGTCGGTCGCTTAACCGACTGAGCCACCCAGGCGCCCCAGTAATTCTAACGTTTAAATGCTGTGGCTCCTGCCAGCGCTCACTTGTCTGGCCTCCGCTGCCCGTTCCTCGCCTGCCTCTCCCTCACCCTCCGCTCGGCAGTGTCTCTTGGTCAGCCCAGGCTCTCCGGGGCCCGGGGCGGACAGCAGGCCCTCCCCCAGGCCCCACTCACAGCCCACCCTGCCTTCCAGATTCTGGTACAGGTCAAAGAGGTCCTCTCCAAGCTGAGCACACTCGTGGAGACCACGCTTAAAGAGGTGCGTGCCGTGGGGCGGTGTGTGGACGGGCTGGGGGTGGGGGGCTCCCTGGCTGGGGAGGGGCTGTGGAGCTCAGAAACTCACAGGCCCACCTGGCTTGGTCTGCCTTCCCTCTCCCCCTACCCTGTGTCTCTCCCCTGGATGTCCCTCTCTTCTCCTGGTCTCTGTCCCACCCTTTTCATTTCTGTGTCCCCTGCCTGTGTCTGTTGCATGGTTCTTCTCGGTCCGCCATGACCTCTTGCCCCTCCCCTCACCCCTGCCCCCTCCCCACGTCTCTCTCTGGGCCCCTCCCTCTCCGGTGGCCTCTTTTCTTCCAGACAGAGAAGATTACGGTGTGCGGGGACACCCATGGCCAGTTCTATGACCTCCTCAATATATTTGAGCTCAACGGTTTACCCTCGGAGACCAACCCCTATGTATCCTTCCTCAGAAGAGCAGACCCTCCCTGTCCCTCCACCTGGATTTGGGGGAGGCACCGCAGCCAGAGAGCACAGTGGGAACCCGCGAAGGGAGAAGCCTGAACAGTCGCTCAGGCACGGGGATGTGGGTGGAGTGGCCGGCCAGCGTCAGAGCGGCCAGGGCAGGTCCCCCTGCGCTGTGTGCCCGGGGCATGTGGCTCAGCCCCTCTGGGCCCCAGCCTCTCTTCATCTTGAAATGGGGCTGCTACAGGATCAGACACGTAACGGCCCCAGGCTCTGCCACTCCCCAGCTGCGTGACCGTAGCAGTGACGTCACCTCTTGGTGCGTCAGATTCCTCATTTGCAAAATAGGGATAATGGGGTCTGACTCACCGGGTTGTTGAGACGGGTAAATGGGTTCATCTGTGTGAAGAGCTGCGTGGCCCACAGTCAGAGCTGTGTAAGTGATTGCTGATGTGATGACCGTTGCTTGATGAATGGCCACCAGGCCTGTGAATATCGGGTGGGACGGTCCACGTTCCGTTGCCCCTATGGCAGACTGACCACCTCATGTCACCCTCCACCGTCCACTTCCCTGAGAAACGGATGAGGTTGGGGATGTCAGGACCATCCCGCTGAGGCTCCAAGAGGCTGGGCGGCTGGGCCAGAGCCAACCGCAAGGAAGAAGACCACAGCCCAGATCCCCTAGCCCCGCTGACATCCCCACTCCTAGGGTGGCACCGGCAGGAGCCGTGGGCCATGGGGAGGCTGGGGAAGGAGCAGTGCCCCCCACTCCTTGTTTTCCTTAGCAGAGCAGATATTTAATGGCGACTTTGTGGACCGCGGCTCCTTCTCCGTAGAAGTGATCCTCACCCTTTTTGGCTTTAAGCTCCTGTACCCAGATCACTTTCACTTGCTTCGAGGTGAGCTTGGGTGGCAGAAAGGTTTGGGGTCAGTGTGGCCTGGTGCAAGATGAGCTCACCGGGGAACAAGGGCCACTGGGGGGCAGGAGGGGGGTGGGTGGGCAGGGGCACATGTCCATTAAGAGGTGGAGAGTTGGTCTGGGTTGAGGGCTCCATTGAGACGTGGGGAATGGGGCCGGGCTGGGGGCTCCACTGAGAGGCGGGGAATGGGGCCGGGTTGGGGGCTCCATTGAGAGGTGGGGAATTGGGCTGGGTTGGGGGCTCCCGGGGGCCTGAGCGTCAGCACTCGGCACATGGTAGGTGCTCGGTGACTGTCTGCTGTGGGCTTCCCTGCAGTTGGTGAGAAGAGCGAGCCCCAGCGGAAGAGTTGATGACGCCAGACTCGGCAGACACGGGGGCCCGGGCAGCTTCCTTGTCTGCCCCGAGCCCTGGGAGTCCCGGGAGGGCAGAACGAGGTTGTGTGCGGGAAGTTAGAGGCACAGCGAGGGGCGGGCCCACGGCAGGCATCTTGGAGGGGCCTGTTTTTTGTTCCGACCTGGCCCCTTCCAGCCTGGAAGGCACGCAGGTTCTCCAGAAAGGAGCCCAGGGCCCAGGGGGCAAGGGACATACCCATGGTCACTCCAGGCTGGGCCAGGCCTAGGCCTTGTGGCCACCTGCCCAGTGTGTGCATCTCAGAGAAGGGGCTAAGAACAGTGTCTCCACCTCACTGGGTTTCTGGTGTGCGTGTGTGTTGTTGGCCTCAGGCCCCTGGACCCGGGCCCGGGGGTGCCCGTGCAGGGGGTGCTGACCACTTCGCTCCGCTCCTGGCCAGGCAACCATGAGACGGACAACATGAACCAGATCTATGGCTTCGAGGGCGAAGTGAAGGCCAAATACACAGCCCAGATGTACGAACTCTTCAGCGAGGTGTTCGAGTGGCTCCCGCTGGCCCAGTGTATCAACGGCAAAGTGCTGGTGAGGGCGGCAGGCGGGACCCCTCGGGCCCCTTCCCGCGCCCACGAGGGCCGCCCTGAAGCGAGCTGGAGGGTTGGGGTGTGGCCGGTGCCTCCGCTCACACAGCTGTCCCCGCACTACACCCCAGATCATGCACGGGGGCTTGTTCAGCGAAGATGGCGTCACCCTGGACGACATCAGGAAGATTGAGCGGAACCGGCAGCCCCCGGATTCAGGTGAGGGTGGTGGGCCGGGTGACAGCCCCTTCCCTCCCGGGGCCGCGGCACCTCTTGCGTGGGCTTCCTGCCCTTGGCGAGGATGGCAGGGCTGAGCCTCTGCGTCCTCGCCTGTGACTCGGGTTGGCGCACTTCCCCACGGGGCTGTGCCTGCAAGGGAGTGTTCTCGCTCACCACGTGGGGTGCGCTCTGGGCACTTGTGTGTGAGTTCTGGAGAGTGACGTACCGGGGCTCCCATGCTAGTGAGGACAGGTGGCCGAGTACTCACACGCACGCACACACGACTGTGGGAAGTGTTGCACAGGGCATGGGGAGGGTGGGGTGCTGAGGGTCCGGATGGCCTCTCTAGGAGCCACACCAAGGACTGACTGGGAAGGAGGCACCTGCCACGCAGAATTGCCCCCGGGCAAGCACAGAGGGGCTCGGGGCAGGTGTGAGCTTCACACACGGGAGGAACAGTTGGCAGGGCAGTGGTTTTGGGGTGAGCGGGGATGTACTTAAAGGGGGTTGATGAGGCCCTGCAGAGCCTCGGAGGCCTGGGGGAGGAGCTTGGGCTTTGTTCCTAGGGCAGCGGGAGCCCCAGAAGGCTTTGAGCAGCAGAGGGGTGTGATCCGAATAGCACTGTTAAAGGGTCCTCCCCCTGCGGGGCCGTAATACGTTGGCTGGATCTGGCGGGGCGGTCACGGGGCTCAGAACCCCATTTCACGTGCCCCTGCCCGGCCTCCAGCCCAACTGCGCTGATGTCCCCTCTCCTTCCCCCACCCAGGTCCCATGTGCGACCTGCTCTGGTCAGACCCACAGCCGCAGGTCAGTGTTCCCCAGGCTGGGCCGACGGGTGCGGGCTGCGGGCAGAGGGGGTGGGGCGGGCGGCACCCTGAGCCCCCTGTCTCCCCAGAACGGACGCTCGGTCAGCAAGCGGGGCGTGAGCTGCCAGTTTGGCCCCGACGTCACCAAGGCCTTCCTGGAGGACAACCACCTGGACTACATCATCCGCAGCCACGAGGTCAAGGCCGAGGGCTACGAGGTGGCACATGGCGGCCGCTGCGTCACCGTCTTTTCCGCCCCCAACTACTGGTGGGTCCCGCCTCCGACCCATCCGGGCCTCCCTTCCCCACCCGCTGTTGCTTGTGTTGCTGGTTTTTCCTTTAACTTTTTGCGGTAGAAAGTTTCAGAGACACACGAGAGCAGGTAAAATCGTACAAGGAACACCACGTCCTCGTCACCCGGGTTCAGCAGTTGCCAACCCCGGCCGGCCTCCGGCCACCCCCACCCTGGGCATCACCGCTTCCGTGCTCCGACACCCCCTGGTGCCCCTGAAACTTTTCATGCAACCGGAATTCCACTGTCACTCTGTCAAGTGTCAGATGGGATCACCTGAATGCAGAGTCCCGTTTCCTCGTGTCTCTCAAAAATGGCTCTTGTTGGTTTGATTTCTTCCGAGTAACAGGGGACACATTCTTGGTCTTTCGGTTCCCTGTCCCTCCTCCCCTGTCACTTGTAGGCTTTTGGTTGAAGAAACCAGGCCCCTTGTCCCCCAGAGTTGCCTGTGCTCTGGACCAGGCCGCCTACACCCTGCGGGTGCCACTCAGCACGTTCCTCTATCCTCTGTTTCTTGGTGGTTAGAGCCAGGGTGTGCTTGGGTCAGAGTCCAGGCTTTGGCAAGCATCCTGCCTCCGTGGGGGCACATGTGCCCCCCACCTGTCCCCTGCTTCCCCTTCCGCCTCTGCTCCCCTCCTACCTGAACCTCCTGGGCCCCCCTCCTTTCCCCTAGATTCCTGCCTTTCCCAGTTGGCCTCTCTCACTTCTGTGTCTGGGGCTGTCTGTGTCCATGCCTCTCTCTCTCTCTCTGCTCTCAACGTCTCTGACTCCGCTTCTGTCAGTGTCTCTGATGGGCTCTGTCCGTCTGTGTCTCCCTCTTCACTGGGACTTTCTGCCATCCAGCCTCCTTGGGTCACTTCCCTCCAGGCCCCTCCCCAGCCCTTCCTTGTGTTTCCCCCCTGCTCCCCACCCCTGACCAGCTGCTCTGCCCCTGTCCCCACAGTGACCAGATGGGGAATAAAGCCTCCTATATCCACCTCCGGGGCTCTGACCTGCGGCCCCAGTTCCACCAGTTCACAGCAGTGGTGAGTCACCCCCTCTGTCCCCTGCTGTCCCTGGCCTGGGGAGCACAAGGCTGAGGCCCAGTCAAGGACAGAGTGCAGTGCTCAGCAGCTCTTGGGGGGAGGGCTGGTCTCTGCATCTGGTGTTCAGACAACCCCCCTGAAGCTGCCCTGTTTCTGTCTCCCTTGCCGTGTGTGCTCTCGTGTCCCAGCCTCATCCCGACGTCAAGCCCATGGCCTACGCCAGCACGCTGCTGCAGTTAGGGATGATGTGATGTGAGGCCCGCATCCCAGGGCCTGCTCCCCATCTGACCCCAGGCCCAGCCCAGGGCAACGTTGGACCCCCTTTTACTTTGTAAAGTTTGTATTTATTCCCCTTTAGGTTTGCAGAGGGGGTGGGGGGCCGGCCAGAGGGTCCGCTCCCTGGAGAAAGAGAAAGGAGGTGGAGAGGCCAGGGTTGGGGCACGTCCGGGCATTGCGGAGGGAGGCCGCGGCGGGTGGGGTGGGCGGGGCCCAGAGGCTTCCCCGCCTCCCTCGTTTGCATGGCCCCTCCCCCCTGAAGCAATAGGGCCCCGCCATAGGAAGACCCCCCCCAGAAGGAGGGTCATCAGGGAGGCCTCGCCTGCGTCTCCCCCTCCTGGCGGCCCCGAGACGGGGCTAGGCTGGGGTTCACCCCCTTCCCCAGCTATTTTATGTCTGTAATTAAATATGTTAAAATAAAGTCATTATTGTAAGTCAGCTTGTCTCAGATGGTGGAGCTGCTGGGATTGGGATGACCACATCATGGGGGGGGGGGCTCGAAGCTCCACCCCCCTCATCTCCCACCTCCCTGGGGTGCCCTGGGGCTGGGGGCCCGACCAGCCCAGCTGCCCTAGTGTCTGTCCTCACGGTGGGCTCTTGAGGGAGCGACTTGCCGCCCGGGAGGGAGAGCCCCGGGCAGCGGCACAGGGTGCGCTCCGGGGAACAGCGCCGGCTGGGCCGGCGAGGCCCGGCGGGAGCAGAAGCTGGAGGAGCCTCGTTCTTCCCGCCTCCCCCCGCCTTCCCCCCCACCGACGATCCTGTCAGCGAGTGTGTGCTGGGTCTGCAGCCTGCCCTCTGTCGCGCACAGCCCGCCAGGGCAGACCCCACCCTGGTTCCTGCAGCACCCGATGGAGCCGACTCCCCCACCAAGGAAGACCAGAGGTACCGTCTACCGCTCCGCTTTCCTTCTCCATCAAAGATTAATATCGAATCTTACCCCGGCTGCTCTGCCTGGCCCTGGGCCTGTGGAGAGAGGCCTGTTTTCAAGTTTGAACTCCTCTGGACCCACCTTTTTCCAGGGAGATGTAGACCTGGGGTATTGTCTACGGGCAGGTGACAACAGTAGGAGGGTTGAGTCCTGTGAGCACTTTGACCCCCTGGGGGTTACCTCCCCCAGGGCAGAGATGAGCAGATGGCATTGCTAATTCCACGGTGACATCTGGGAAGGCCCTGCGGTAGGGTCCTCTCTCTGAAGGAAGTCAGCATCGTGGCATATGAACGCCCTTCCTGGGGGCCGAGCACTGGGGGTTAGAATATCCCGGGGAAGGTAGGCGTGAATCCCCGTTTGCCGACCCCAGGGGTGTCCCATGGGTGGTGTTGTGGGAGGCCTGCAGGCCTGCGGGGGGATCCCGCCTGCTGAGAAGCTGCCCTCTGCAGGCGCGCTGGGGCTTTGGGTCGCTGAGAGCTGCAGTCAGGAGTCCCCAGGCCGCCCCTCACGTTCAATACTGTGCTAGAAGAACTCACGGGACTCAGAAAAGTTATTATGGTTCCAGTTTATTACAGCCCAGATTAAAATCCGCAAAGACAAGAGGCGCACGGGGGGAGATCAGGAGGGACCGGCCCGGAGCCCACAGGTGTCCTCCACGTGGTAGAGTCACCCAGCACAGAAGTTCGCTCAAGCCTTGGTGTCCAGGGGCTTTATTGGGGTTGGTCGTGTTCACTGCCTCGCCCCCATGACTGACCCTAGTCTCGGGAGACACAAGCTGATGTCCCGTGTCCCAGGGTCCCCAAACACAAATCACACGTAAGTATAGGCCACCTCGAGTGGCCCAAAGCCCTGGGTAAACAAAGACCCTCATCAGGGAGGACATTCCCAGGGCTTCAAGATCCCCTCCCGGGAGCTGGGCAAGGGTCAAACCTTTCTTCGGGCAAGGTGAGTCCTTTATTGCACAACTGTGCAACAAACAACTTACTGGCCTTAGACGCCCATGTGTTTGCCTCGGTTCTGTGGGTTGACGGGGCTGGGCTGTGCAGTTCTCAACTTGAAGTCTTAGGCATTTGCGGTCAGGTGACATCTGGGGCTGCCGTCACCCGAAGACCAGCCTAGCTGCACGTCCGAGGTGGCTTATTCCAAGGCCTGGCCGCCGGTGTAGGCTGCCGGCTGGGGGCTGTCACTGGACCGTCCACACACGGCCTCCACGTGGCTTGGGCTTCTCGCGGCATGGTGGCCGGGTCCCACGGGGCCGCGCGCACCCCACAGGTCCAGGTGGAAGCCTACACGTCTTCGTGAGCTGGTCTCGGAAGCCGCCCTGCGTCGCTGCCACCGCATTCTGCCTGTCGTCAAGCCCCTAAGGCCGACCCAGATTCAAGGGGGCAGGGAAATAGAAATAAATGCATTTGTTTATGCAAATGCCTGATTATTCAAAGTAGGTTTTCTTGGTTGAGCTCAAGATGCCAGAATTAACTTTAAGCCCAGAGATGCAGTTTTTCCTGTGGAAAGAGGCCCATAGCTAGCTCTTTCATGTGTCTGCTTCCTGGCTTTATATGTTAAGGATGGCTCGATTCTAGATTGTGTATTACTGGCATTCCTCATGAAATCCTGCATGGTTTCTTTCCTTTTTTTCCTTTTTTTTAACCTTTTATTTGGAAACGAATTTAAGCTTAACAAAAAGTTGCAAGAGAAGTGCAAACACGCCTGTATACCCTTGACCTAGATTCACCTACGCACAAACCATTGGGTGCCGTGGGCTTGACACTATGTGTGTGTGTTGTGTGCACGCGCACCGTTTTGTCCCTGAGCTACTTGGGAGAAAGTTGCATAGCTCACATACGTCATGGGCCTTTACCCTGGTGTGGTTCCGTGTGATTCTCCTACGAATAAGGGTTTTCTCAATAGGGCCGGGGGTGGGGGGTGGGGAGCGGTGCCTGGGTGGCTCACTTGGTCAAGCTCCAACTCTTGACTTCGGCTCAGGTCACGATCTCACGATCTCACATTCATGAACTCCAGCCCCGCCCTGGATTCTGTGCTGATGGCCCAGAGCGTGCTTGGGATTCTCTCTCTCCCACTCTCTCGGCCCCTCCCCAACTTGCTCTTTCTGTCTCTCTCAAATAAAAATAAACTTACAAGAATAAGGTTATCCTCACAGACCCACACTACACGTAGCCACCACTCACCCCACTTCACTTACTGTGGAACTTCAGTTTCACAGCGATGGGATGTGTGTACTTAACGGCCACCCGCTGTGTACGTATCCGTGTGTGTTGGCTGACCCAGTCATGCCCCGTGTTGTACTTAGCTGTCCTCTTTTTGGTCTTCTTCAATCTGGAATATTCCCTCAGTCTCTTGGTCTTCGATGACATCGACACGACGAATACGATCCTTCCCCCATCCTGCCCTGTAAAGAATGTTTACTGGGGTTTGTCTGGTGTTTCTTCATGAGATTCTGGTTGTGGACCTCTAGCTAGAACAGCATGGAGGGGACGTGCCGAAAGACGATGTGTTTGTCAAATATGTTGGCGAATAATTTCCTCCTGGTCTTTCTCTCTGTCTCTCTGTCTCTCTGTCTCTCTCTTTATTGTGCTAAAATTTTACCCAGAACATAAAACTTCTGTTCTAAGTCTTCTCTCTCTCTCTCTCTCTCTCTCTCTCTCTCTCTCTCTCTCTTTATTGTGCTAAAATTTTACCCAGAACATAAAACTTCTGTTCTAAGTCTTAACCACATTTCAGTTTATATCCCAATCTTTTCCCTTTAGACTTTGGGGTGCGTTTGCCGTGCAAAAGTTTGTTTTGAGGAAATCAAATGTATTGGTTTTCCTTTTACTGTCTCTGCATTGTGAGTCAGGGTTAGAACTTTCTCCTCACCCGGGTCTCACAGAAATCCCCACGGCTTTCTTCTAATATTTGTACAACTTCATATATTACATCTGGATCTCAGGTCTCTTTGGAGTTTATTCTTGAATGTGGGGTGTTCCCTTTCTCCGAGTGGCTACGAGAGGAGTTTTTTAAATGAAAAGAGAAACCAATTCAGGAGAGGCTGCAAGGAATATGGGAAGATCCAGTGATCAACATCAGGAGATACATCCACAGCAGGAACTAAAGCTGTAAACATCAGCATGACAGAGGTGGGGTTGTGACAGCAGGAAGGACGGAGGAGAGATGTGTTGTTGGGGGAAGATCTTAGGAAGTCCATAAGTGTTTGTTTGTTTTTTAATCATTTATTTTTGAGAGAGAGAGAGAGACAGAGAGCGCACGAGCAGGGGAGGGACAGAGAGACAGAGACAAAGAATCCAAAGCAGGCTCCGGGCTCTGAGCTGTTAGCAAAAACCCAATGTGGGGTTCAAACTCACGGACTGTGAGATCACTACCTGAGCCAAAGTCAGACACTTAACTGTCTGAGCCACCCAGGCGCCCCAGTAAGTCTGTAAGTTTTAAGGAATCAGTAGGGACACATGTATATGAGGTCTGCAGAGGTTCAAGGCAGTTAGTTGAACAACAGAAAACTCACCAATGTCTAAATTCTGAAAAGGAGTTTGGCCAGTAGATGCCCATGAAAACAAGTAATTAAGACGCAGGGCTGCAGATGCTGAGATTCTGGTTAGAGATTCGGTCAGGGTCCCCGAGCTGGGGACGCGGGAGGCACACAGGGGTGGTGGAGGGGGGAGGCATTGAGGTCAGGTGTAGACACCGTGACCTGTGGTCATGTCAGAGGCCACTGGAAGGTCTTGGGGTTTGAGCAGGAACAAAGGTGGGGCCCCTGGAGTCATGGGCGTGAATGAGAGGCCCCTGAGATACCTCACTACCTGAGGAGGGCCCGCTGGACTGGGGGTTGGCTGCAAAGGAGAAGCCTCCCACCCCCGCTGGCCGCAGTGGACCCAGGCAGCTGCCCCGTTGGACAGAGTTGAGACTCGGAGGTGACAGCACCTGGGTGTTTCTCTTTCTCTTGGTTCCTTTCAAGCTGTCTTCTCTTCCCCTTCACGCCTCCCTTTCCCCCAACCCCCATCTGTCACAGGCATGATTAAGTCATAGGCCCAAGCTCTGGCCACCAGGGACAAGGAAAGTTTATTGGCCCCCACAGCACAGGGTGGGTGGGATGTGCTGATGTCAGGGGACATCAGGTGCTCAGCAGCCAAAGTGACAGATCGCCCCCGCTCCCCAACCACCACACGCTGCGCCTGTGGGGCCCTCTGCTCATAACCCTCCCGTAGCTCCCATCTCAGTAAAAGCCAGGTTCCTACAGGGCTCCTTGGTGTTCTGAAACCTTCCAGGCACGCTTGCCTCAGAGCCTTTGCATTTGTTCTGTCCTTTTCCACGGTGCTCTTTCTCACCCACTTAAATATCTCCCCCCTGTCCTTCAGTCTCTGTTCAGAGAAGTCTGCTCTGATTGTACCAACTGAAACGGCGACAGTGCCCCACCCTCGCCACCTTCCAACATACTGTCCAACGTTTGCTGCTCACGTTTGTGGCTTGTGTCCCGACTAGAGCATTGGCCCCCAAGGGCAAGGGCTTTCTGTCTTGTCCACAGCTGTGTCCTCAGTGCTGGAACAGCCCCCGGCACAGTGTGGATGAGAACGAGTGTTGCTTGAGAACGAGTCACTGCCGTGATCCGTGCCCCAGATTGCCCTCCTTCTGGCACGGCCCTGCTTTTCCACAGCCTTGTGTGTGTACCAGCTGAGGAAACAGAGAGGTGGAGCCATTCGCCTCAGGGCACACAGCAGCGGAGTCAGGATTTGAGCCGCAGGTCTGCCTAAATCCAGAGTTAACAACCACAAGGCTAGAGGCCCAAAGGGTGAGAGGAGCCAGCTTGAGGAACTTGAAAATGAATGTGGGTGGAAGCGGTGGCCAGGAACGGGGAGGGGGGAGGGGAGAGGGTGCAGAGTGTGAGGGTCTACCTCAGGATGAACCTTCCAGGGTCCTGGGGAGCTCGAGGAAGCCTCAGACACTGCTGGGGGGGCAGGGGGGGTAAAGCAGGACTGTCACGGCGCCTCTGGGAACGGGCTTAGCAGCTCCTGACGCCCAGCAGCCCCACTGCCCGGTGACTGTGCGAAAGAAGTGAAGACAGGTGTTCACGCAAACACTCGTGCACGAACACTCGCAGCAGCACTGTTCACAGCGGCCAAAAGGCCGGCACGAGGCGAACAGCCATCGGTGGTGGGCGGGTGAACAAAATGTGGATCCGGACCGGGAACTATGAACTCGGCCACTAAAAGGCACAGAGTTTCCACACGAGCTACGACATGAACCTTGAAAGCACGCTAAGCAAAGAAGCCAGACACAGAAGGCCACGTACAGTAGGATCCCAGTAGTAGGAAACGCCCAGGACAGGTACGTCCCTGGAGACAGCAGATTGGGGGTGGCCAGGGCTCGGGGAGGGGATGACGGGGGTGACTGCTAATGGGGCAGGGTTTCTTTCGGGCCAGGGGATGCTTTGGAAGTAGAAAGATCGATAGTTGTATAATGTACTAAACGCATGCGGATTGTGCACTTGATTGATTGAGCGCACTCCCGGGTGAGCCGGGGAAGGGCAGACGGAGACAGAATCGTAAGCAGCCTCCACGCCCAGCCTCGAGCCGACCCGGGGCTCCAGCTCACAACCATGAGATCGTGACCTGAGCCAAAACCAAGAGTCGGACGCTTAACCAACTGAGCCCCCCAGGTGCCCCCAAATTGTGCACTTTACAACGGCTTGCACGAGGGGCGCCTGGCGGGCTCAGTCGGTTAAGGGTCCCGGACACTCTGGGTTTTGGCCCAGGTCGTGATCTATTTGTAGGATCAAGCCCCACGTTGGGCTCTGCATTGACAGCACGGAACCTGCTTGGGATTCTCTCTCCTCTCTCTCTCTCTCTCTCTCTCTCTCTGTTCCCCCCCCCAAAAATAAATAAAAATTAAAAAAAATAATAACATAAGTAAGATGGCTTACACGGTAAATTGTATGTGTATTTCGCCATGATAAAAAAATAAACACATGGGGCCGGCATTTGCAAAAACCAAAACAGGCATGCGCTTAAAAACAGGGATGTAGGGGGCGCCTGGGTGGCTCAGATGGTTAAGCGTCCGACTTTGGCTCAAGTCATGATCTCACGGTTCGTGAGTTCAAGCCCTGCGTCCGGCTCTGGGTTGACAGCCTGGAGCCTGCTTCAGATTCTGTGTCTCCCTCTGTCTGCCCCTCCACTGCTTGCGCTCTGTCTCTCGCATTGTCTCGAAAATAAACGTTAAACAAATTTTTTTTTAATTAAAAAAACAAACAGGGACATAGGATGAAGACATTGGGGGAAGGAAGTCAGGCAGCTCAGGAACACCGCTCCCCCTGGCCTTGCAGAGACCCTGGGTGGATGACAACCCGGTGAGTCCCGTGGGCTCCCTCCCACCTCACTCCATCCTCCCTGAGGGAAGGGCTTCAAGGACCCCCGACACCAGTGCCGGCTGGTTTCCTCCTCTTAACAGGCAACTCTTAGAAAGTAATTTCCCCGGGGGGGCACCTGGCTGGCTCAGTTGGTAGAGCACATGACCCTTGATCTCAAGGTCGTGAGTTCAAGCCCCCCATTGGATGTAGAGCCTACTTAAAAAAAAAAAAACTAAAAACTAAAAATTTTTAATGTTTATTTTTGAGAGAGAGACAGAGCACAAGTAGGGGAGGGGGAGAGAGAAAGAGGGAGACACAGAACCCAAAGCAGACTCCAGGCTCTGAGCTGTCAGCACAGAGCCTGATGCGGGGCTCAGACTCATAGAGCACAAGATCGTGACCTGAGCCGAAGTCGGATGCTTAGCCGACTGAGCCACCCAGGCGCCCCAGGAACACGTATTTCTAATTTGTGTAACTTGGTTCACCTACCAATTTTAACTAATCTTGACTCAAAGCATTTGGGGCTCACGCTTTTCTATTTCCCCTTCCGTCTGGGCCTCAGTCTTCCCATCAGGAAGACAGGGATGTTGAAAGGAGTTTTCAGGGGTCTCTTTCCCACAGCTGCCCTTTGACACACGTGGGGCGGTTTCTCTGGAGCGTGAAGCTGCTGTAAAGGCTGCTGGATCCCAGATGGCAGTGCGCACACTCCCCTCCATTCCTTCCTTACTGGCCCCGCCCGCCCTCTCTTCTAGCCCTTTCTGGCTCTCTCCTCGTTCCTGGGCTCCAAAGCCCCGATTCTAAGACAGTTATGCGCACGTGGAGAGGAGGGAGGTGGCCACTGAACCACTATCAAGGGCCAAGGCAAACAGGACTTTTTTTTATTTCCCTTTTTATTGTTTTTAATTTACATCCAAATTAGCATCGAGTGCAACAATGATTTCGGGAGTAGGTTCCTTAATGCCCCTCCCCCATTTAGCCCCCCCCCCCACAACCCCTCCCGTAACCCTCGGTTTGTTCTCCGTATTTATGAGTCTCTTCTGTTTGGTTCCCCCTCCCTGTTTTTATATTATTTTTGTTTCCCTTCCCTTGTGTTCATCTGTTTTGTCTGTTTTAAAGTCCTCATAGGAGTGAAGTCATATGATTTGTGTCTTTCTCTGACTGACTAATCTCGCTTAGCATGATACCCCCCAGTTCCATCCACGTAGTTGCAAATGGCAAGATTTCATTCTTTTTGATTGCCGAGTAATGCTCCATTGTGTATATATACCACATCTTCTTTATCCATTCATCCATCGATGGACATTTGGGCTCTTTCCGTACTTGGCTATTGTCGATAGGGCTGCTAGAAACATGGGGGCACATGTGTCCCTTCGAAACAGCACCCCTGTATCCCGTGGATCAATGCCCAGTAGTGCAATGGCTGGGTCGTAGGGTAGTTCTATTTTTGGGTTTTTGAGGAACCTCCATACTGTTTTCCAGAGTGGCTGCACCAGCTTGCATTCCCAAAACAGGATTTAAATGAGAAAGGAGGAGCCCCTGGGTGGCTCAGTGGGCTAAGCGTGACCCTGATCTCATGGTTTGTGAGTTCGAGACCTGCCTGGAGTTCTGTGATAACAGCTCAGAGCCTGGAGCTTGCTTCAGATTCAGTGTCTCCCTCTCTCTCTGCCCCTCCCCCCACTTACACGCTCTCTCTCTCAAAAATAAACATTAAAAAACCATATTTAAAAAAAATAAAAAGAAACGAGAAAGAAAAAGCAAGAAACCTGCAAACAGTCCGGGAAAGTGTTTTGTTTTTACATTGTGGGGGGGGGGGGGGACAAAATGATTATCTAGAAGCCAGGAACGAGCATGCTTGCTGGGGGCATGAAAACAATTTACAGGATGTTTAGGATTTTCCAGAAAACCTCGCGGGTTCAGCTGCGAGGCATTTTGGGGGAGGCTGTGCGGGTGACATCAGCGGTGGCCTCGCTTTGGTGGCAGCCCACAGTCAGCCCGGGCTGGCTCTGTGCCTTCATCGGGGCTTCCCTCGAGGTCCGTGTTGTCTCTGTGTCCGCAGCCACAGCGCGTTATGTGTCCATAGACCTCTAGCTCCGTTTCTACCCTGCATGTCACGTCTGCGGCCATGCCCTCACCCCTGCCGGCTTCCAGACTCGTCTGTGTTCATCTCCTGGGGCTGCCCTACCTAATCCCCACGAACTGGTTGGCATGAAGCAACAGACGTGTGTGTGTGTGTGTGTGTGTGTGTGTGTGTGTGTGTGTTTCCCTCCCAATTCTAGAGGCCAGAGGTTTGAAATCATGTTAGCAGGGCCACTCTCCATCCCAAGGCTCTGGGGACCATTCTTCCTTGCCTTTTCCAGCTTCTGCGGCTCCTGGCATTTCTTGGTCCCCACCTCTGCCTCTGTCTTTGTCTCCTGTGTGTCTTCTCTTCTCCGTGTCATGATGACGCTTGTCACTGGATTCAGGGCCCACTCAGACAATCCAGGACGATCTCATTTTGAGATCCTTCGTTACATTGGCAAAGCCCTTTATTCCAAGTGAGGTCCCAGTCGCGGGTTCGAGGGGTCAGTAACCTAACGGATGTGGATGTATACTGTAATATATATGCCTATGTCTGTAGCCGTTGTGACATCCTTATCTGGATCCAAATACACATCTACAGCAGTATCCATATCTCCAAGCCTATCCTTGTCTATGTGCACATTATTACCCGTATCTGTATCTATATCCCTGTGTCTATGTGACCAAGGTTATAAGTATACAATCAAATAACAAGAGGAATTATCTTATTTGTGGTTGAAGGATCCTAGCTGATTTGTCTTTTTATGATTTTGTGTTTATCGAAATCCTTTCGAAGAGTATATGTTCGTTTCGTAATAAAATAAAAAAAAAAAGAAATCTGGCACTATTTTGAGGAATACAGAGAAACCTCCACGGTGTGCTCAGGATAAACCCCTAGCAGAGCTCAGAAGGATTGGGCACAGTCTGGCCTCATCCTGCCACAAACCCCCTTACCCCGGTTATAGCTAAATTCAGTAACTTGAGTCTTTTATATCTATAGCTTATTTTGTTTTTAGGCTCTAAAAAAATACTCTGCATTGCACGTGTCCATTGGCATGTGTTTGGATATATTAAATATGGGGGAGAGGGGGTGCGTGGAATCCATCAAATTCAGAGCGAAACCAAACTGAACGTTAAAAAATAATACAGTAGCTGGGGCGCCTGAGTGGCTCAGTCGGTTGAGGATCTGACTCTTGATCTCCGGTTGAGTATCCTGATTCCCAGGGTTGTGGAATCGAGCCCCGCATCGGGCTCCTTGCTGAGCGTGGAGCCTTCTTAAGATTGTCTCTCTCTCTCTCTCTGCCCCTCTCCAGCTCGAATTCTCTCTCTCTCATTCTCAAAAAAGAATACAAATAATAATAATAATAATAATAAAGCAGCTAGAGAAATGAACGAGGCCAAAACTAAACGCGAGGTACCAATCGTGGCCCAACCCCACCAATCGGAAATATCTGTAAAAATTCAAATAAGTGTTTGGAGATTCAAGTAACAAAGCATCTGCTCCGATCTGGTCAGACTTCCCAGAGCCCTGCTGGGTCTCAGCCCAGGAGCTGGCGCTCACAGCTCCTTGGAAACCCTCTTCCCCACGCCTCTTCTGCAGATGGGGAGTCTGGTCTCAGGCCCAGCGCTCGCAGGGCGAGAGCAAAGAGTCCACAGTCACTGTCATTTTCCTGTCGTGGGACACGCTTGGCAACAGTGGTCTGTCAACCCCTGAAGAAAGTCAGGGCTAGTTTTCCCCTCTGGCTTCAGTCAGCAAACACTTTCTTCCATCATCTACACAAAACTTAGATGGGCGAGCCTGGGGAATCAAGTAAGAATATAAAGAAAAAAATAATTTGACGAGACGCTGTCATGGTAATGAGAGACCGTGGGCTTCCAGGCGAATGGAACCAACAGAAGAGTTTTGAAACAAACCTTCTTTTCTTGTCCATTATATCCTTTAGTTGCTAGCTGCCTGGTTGAAGACATGAACAGAGCGGTTCACGGGAGATGATTTGCCAGCTTTTCATCAGAGCGACCTTACTGCTGTGGCCTATAGTCCTCTTTTTTTGTTGTTATTGTTTTTGTTTCTGAATTCTTATTATTTTCCTTATTAAACAATTTTTTAACGTTTATTTATTTTTGCAAGACGGAGTATGAGCAGGGGAGGGGCAGAGAGAGCGAGGGAGACACAGAATCCAAAGTAGGCTCCAGGCTCTGAGCTGTCAGCCCAGGGCCCAACGCGGGGCTCGAACCCACGAACCGTGAGATCGTGACCTGAGCCGAAGTCGGATGCTTAACTGACTGAGCCACCCAGGCGCCCCTGGTTGGGTTTTTTGGGTTTTTTTGTTTTTTTTTTTTAGAAAGAGGGGTGGAGGGGGGGCTTGATCTGACAACCGTGAGACCATGATCTGAGCCGAACAAGAGTCAGACGCTCAACTGAGCCACCCAGGCACTCAAGAATTCTTATCTATGTCTACAGAACCTTATTCAAGCCAAGCTCTTCCCACAGTTTATTGTACTATTTAGAAAACACCTTTCCCATTATAAAATATAATACTGTCCCAGTGCAGACACTCTAGAAAACACAGAAAGTGCTCTCCACTGCTCGCAAACATTGCTGCTAACAAGTCCTTCCTGGCCAGTACCCGAATGTCACTCCCCCTACCACTAGGGGCAGTCTATTTCCCCTCCCTTGACTCTGGGAGGTTCCTTGTGACTTGTTTTGACCAAAAGAATATCGGAAGTGATACTGTGTCAACGTGGGGCCTAGGCCTTACCAGGCCTGGCCACTCCCACCATTGCCTTCTTGGAAACCAGCTGCCATTTTGCGCGGCAGCTTGGGTTTCCAGACTGAATAATGAAGGATCCCTTGCAGGGAGAGAGACCAGGTGGAGGAGACCCAGGTCGAGCATGCCGGCCACCAGCAACCCCCCTCCCGCCCCCACCCGGTCGCCAGCTGACCGCAGCCACAGGTGAGACCCACCGAAGAACCACCCAGTGAACCCAGTTGGAATTGGGTAATAACTGGGTCATGTAAATACGATTGTTAACAATCATTAGTGTTTCTTTTTTTTTTTTTAATTTTTTTTTTCAACGTTTATTTATTTTTGGGACAGAGAGACAGAGCATGAACGGGGGAGGGGCAGAGAGAGAGGGAGACACAGAACCGGAAACAGGCTCCAGGCTCTGAGCCATCAGCCCAGAGCCCGACGCGGGGCTCGAACTCACGGACCGCGAGATCGTGACCTGGCTGAAGTCGGACGCTTAACCGACTGCGCCACCCAGGCGCCCCAATCATTAGTGTTTCAAGACCAAAGCTTCGTCTGGTGGTTATGGATAGTTGAAACAGATGACCCTCGTATGCCGCCCCCCCCCCACCCCCCAACCCGGAGAGGAACGCCGCTAACATTTTGATGTAGGTACCGCCACATTTCTTTTTCCTGTGCCCAAAAGCATAATTTAAAAATTAGCAACAGAGGGGCCCCTGGGTGGCTCAGGCGGTTTAGCGTCGGACTTGAGCTCAGGTTATGAACTCACCGTTGGTGGGTTCGAACCCCACATCAGACTTGCTGCTGTCGGTGCAGAGCCCGCTACAGATCCTCTGTCTCCCTCGCTCTCTGCCCCTCCCCCACTCATACTCTGTCAAAAATAAATATTAAAAAAAAAAAAACAGGAATATGTGAAATCTACAAAATAAACATCTTGTCATTATTTTTGCGTGCCAGGAAAACTATCCAAAATGACTTTATTAATGGTTGAGCTGCAGGGTCACCGGGGTGGCGGAGTCGGTTAAGCGGCCGACTTCGGCTCGGGTCATGATCTCGCGGTTCGTGGGTTCGAGCCCCGCGTCGGGCTCTGTGCTGATGGTGTGGAGCCTGCTTTGGATTCTGTGTCTCCCTCTCTCTCCGCCCCTCCCCTGTTCACACTCTGTCTCTCTCAAAAAATGAATAAACATTAAAAAAAAAAAGTTAAGCTGTAGCAGGAAGGATGGCAATGTTCTCCTCTCAGCCACCAGGAGGGATGCTGAGCTCCCCAGGGCTCTAAGGATCAAACCCAAATTGACCAACTTAACATGTTCATGCCGCGTTGCCTTACTACTTTGTCCGCAAGGTCCGTGGACAGTAGCAACTTTTTCGAGCCCCTCCCCAAAATGTGTAAGCCAGAAAAAAAAAAAAAAAAGTATGGATTCCCTAAATCGGGAAAGAAACCACCAAAGCAAAGTTAGTGAATGCTCCTTTAAATGCCTGACAGTAAGGGGCGCCTGGGTGGCTCCGTCTGGTGAGCGTCCCACTTTGGCTCAGTCATGATCTCGCGGTTCCTGAGTCTGAGCCCGAGTTGGACTCTCTACTGTCAGCACGGATCGTCTGTCCCCCTCTCTCTCTGCCCCTCCTCTACCCGTGTTCTGTCTCTCTCTCTCTCAAAAATAAACATGAAAAAAATAATAAATGCCTGACAGTCAAGTAACCATTAAATATGCCTACATGTCTCTACATTTGAGAACAATTTAGGTTAGCTTTGCCTCAGTCCGCAAGAATTCTTGAGAGGGCAGGGTGAGTGCAGAGAAAACAGAGCCAAACTTAAATGAAAATACTGCTGTGGAAAAGAGTCTGACAGTTCCCCAAGAGGTAAAACAGACTTACCACATGTGAGGGGCTGACTTGCGACCCCTCTGAGTTTGTATGTTGAAATCCTAACCCCTAGCACCTCTGAATGTAAGCGAACGGGGAAAGTGAGAGGTGGTTAAATGAAATCAGTAGGGTGGACCCTAACCCACTATGACTGGTGGTGGAGGGGCAGAGAGAGAGGGGGGGCGAGAGAGAGAGAATCACAAGCAAGCTCTGTGCTATCAGTGCAGAGCCCCACGCGGGGCTCAATCTCATGAACCATGAGATCATGACCTGAACTGAAACCAAGAGTCAGATGCTTAACCCACTGAGCCACCCAGGGACCCAAGGTTGTTTTATTTTTTTTTTATTATTATTTATTTTTAAATTTATTTTTTTATTTTTGAGAGACAGAGCAAGCACGCACAAGGCGGGAGGAGCAGAAACAAAGAGGGAGACATAGAATCCAAAGTAGGCTCCAGGCTCTGAGCTGTCAGCACGGAGCCCAATGCGGGGCTCAAACCCACAACTGTGAGATCATGACCTGAGCTGAAATCAAGAGTTGGGCACTTAACCAACTGAGCCTCCCAGGCGCCCCCCAGCTCATGATTTTTTAATGGTCATGCAACAGTCCATGGAGTTTACAGGTAGTAACTAAACTGCTATAGTTAAACAGCTGTTTTTTTGTGATTAACATTGTCAACTGAAACCAGACCTATATACATCACAGTGGTGTCCACCAATGGTGGGTGCTCTCTTGGATGGATGGATGGATGGATGGATGGACGGACTGATGGAAGAATCAATGAATTAATTAGTCAATGAATCAATGAATGGCAGGAGTGGTGCTGCTGAAGCCTGCCTGACATGACTTTTAAGAGTTTGGAGTTTGAGTATGTGAGACCCATGACTTCCTGTCCTTCCACTTCCCAGCTTAGTGGACTTGGCAAGCTCCCCCACCCTTCTTCCTACCAAGCCTCAGGTTTGTCATCTGGAATATGGGTGTATTAATAGCATCACCCAGCTTTCTCATTTCTCCAGTCTCACAGGTGTAAAGCAATAGCTCGTTGTTATTTCTTTCATATATCTCTAATTTCAATGATTTTTGAGCATCTAACCATGTTCAGATGAGCCTTTGAGCTGCCCTCTTTTACATTGCCTGTTCGTATTCTCACCCATTTGTGTCTTGTATTTGCCTTCTTTTTCTCCTTGATTTGCATGAATGCCATGTACATTTCTTGTAGTGTGTTCCCAACATGTAGCAATTTGTGGTGCTCCTCTTCTATTCTGTGTCTTTACTGTGTCTATAATGAGACATTAACAGAAACGCTTGATCTTTAGAATTTTTGTCCAGCTTTATTGAGATATAATTGATATATAGCATTGTGTAAGTTTAAAGTGTGCAATGCGATGATTTAGTATATGTATATACTGCAGAACGTTTACACAATAAGGTTAGTTAACACACCCATCACTTCACATAGTTACCATTTACTTTGTTGTGTGTGTGTGGTGAAAACTTTTTTTTTTATTTTTAAATTTTTTTTTTCAACGTTTCTTTTATTTATTTTTGGGACAGAGAGAGACAGAGCATGAGCGGGGGAGGGGCAGAGAGAGAGGGAGACACAGAATCGGAAGCAGGCTCCAGGCTCCGAGCCATCGGCCCAGAGCCTGACGCGGGGCTCGAACTCACAGACCGCGAGATCGTGACCTGGCTGAAGTCGGACGCTTAACCGACTGCGCCACCCAGGCGCCCCAAAATTAAGGGTTTCTAAGAGAGTAACAGCTCTTAAAAGTTTTCAGGGCCCCAAAATTAAGGGTTTCTAAGAGAGTAACAGCTCTTAAAAGTTTTCAGGGCCCCAAAATTAAGGGTTTCTAAGAGAGTAACAGCTCTTAAAAGTTTTCAGGGCGCCTGGGTGGCGCAGTCGGTTAAGCGTCCGACTTCAGCCAGGTCACGATCTCGCGGTCTGTGAGTTCGAGCCCCGCGTCAGGCTCTGGGCCGATGGCTCGGAGCCTGGAGCCTGCTTCCGATTCTGTGTCTCCCTCTCTCTCTGCCCCTCCCCCGCTCATGCTCTGTCTCTCTCTGTCCCAAAAATAAATACACGTAAAAAAAAAAAAAAATTAAAAAAAAAAAAAAAAAAAGAAACCCTTAATTTTGATATAATCATATTTCACCTGGATTTTGCCTGATGGCTTATATTTTGAAGTTTTGTTTAAGATGTACTTCTTGCTTACCCCAAACCCCCAAGTTCATCAGGATAGTTCCCTGCATCCTAGTCTTCTGAGCTAGATGGTTTTGTGTGTGGGGGGGGGGGAGGGGGGGGCGGGGTTTGCATAGAGTTCTAGAGTCCACCTTTGTGCAGAGCAGTGTGAATTAGGGATTTGATTAGGGAATTTATTTAATTTATTTAATTAGGGAATTAATAAATGTATTTATAATATAAGTATTATAAATATATATTATATTTATTTATTATTTATTTATATTTGTTATTTATATATTATATAATATAAATATATTTATTTTATATTTATATTATATATAAAATATTTATTATTTATATATTATACATAATATAAATATATTAATTAAATTAATTTAATTAGGGAATTAATAAATATATAATATTATATAAATATAAATATATAATATATCATATTATATTAATTATTTATATATTATACATAATGCAAATATATTTATTTTATATTTATATTATATATAATATAATGTATTTATTTATTATTTATTTATATTTATTATTTATATATTATACGTGATATAAATATATTAATTAATTTAATCAATTTAATTAGGGAATTAATAAATATATTATATTTTATTATAAATATATAATATATATTATATTTATTTTTATTTATTATTTATATATTATACATAATATAAATATATTTATATTATATATAATATATTTATATTTATTATTTATATAGTATACATAATATAAATATATTAATTAATTGATTTAATTAGGGAATTAATAAATATAAATATATAATATATATTATATTGTATTTATTATTTATATATTATACATAATATAAATATATAATATATATTATATTGTATTTATTATTTATATATTATACATAATATAAATATATTTATTTTATATTTATATTATATATAATATAATGTATTTATTTATTATTTATTTATATTTATATATTATACATAATATAAATATATTAATCAATTTAATTAGTTTAATTAGGGAATTAATAAATATATTAATTTATTATAAAATAAAATATATTTACTCATCTTTTCGTGAACCATCTGCGCTTTTCAAACAAAAACCTCCTCTGACAGTTATCTGTTTATACCTTAAAAAGCATCAGTATTGTGGTTCCCAAACCAGGAGCTACTGTGAATTTTTTATTGAAACACAGCGCTATCTGTCGGACACTGTGCGAACTACCAGCTCAGGTAGTTCGCTGCTCGACCGCTTCGCTCCAGGCCTTTCGATGACGTCATATGTTCGTGAAGCTGCGTTTTCCTGGGTTGCAGAGAGTAAAAAGCAAACCCGGGGCGAAGATCAATGCGACACTGAACGAAAGCGGCGGTGCTCAGTTCGATCTCAAGGTTTGAGAAGTTGTGCAGCGCCCCCACCGGCGCACACATCCCATTAGTAAATAATTATGCTTATTTAAGAATGAAATTAAAATACTGGCTTTTTCTTTCAACTTATATATAAATATATTTATTTCTTTTCATATGGTTACTAAGCTGTTAGGACATAAGGACTTACCAGTTTGTTTGGACCGAACTGGATAATAAATGAAGCTGTTAGGTATTTATTTGGGGGCACCACGGAAACATGACCGAAACATTAAGAGCCCATGCCCAGAGCAAGTTTGGGGCTGCACAGGGATTGAGAGCTGGGGTTCTGGGGTCAGAAGACCTATGTCTGCAGCCTCCCCTTGCCACTCTTGGACTTCTTGGAACTTCTTTGCCCGTCAAACGGGAATCATAAAGGTGATGGAAATTAACGAGACAAGTTCAGGTAAAATTCTCAGACCATTCCCGGCATGTCGTTAAAGGCAATGGATGTCAGATTTATAAACTTATTTCTTTCGTGAACCAAAATGGAGTCATTCAACACTCATATTGCCACCAACGGCTTGTTTTCTTCACTTAATAGTATTACCTGGACGTTTTTTCCAGGTCAGCCCTTAAAGGACATAGATTATTCTTTCCAGTGGCTGTGCAGTTTGACGGTTACTTCCTTTTTCCTCACTCTGCATCCTTTGGGGTTTTTTTGGTTTTTTTTGTTTTTTTTTTTTTTTTTTAAGTAAATGTCTGTACCCAGCGTGGGGCTCAAACTCACCACCCCAAGATCAAGAGTTGCGTGCTCCACTGACTGAGCCAGCCAGGTGCCGCTACTTCAGGCTCTTTTTAAAGTAAACTTCAGAGAAGTCAAGTTTCCTGGGATTCCCTTGAACCTTTGCTGCAGACTTACAAAGGATTGCTTTGCCTCCCCCTTAAAATAGGTTCTCCTCCCCTCACCCTTTAGTGACTTATCTTCATCTCAGAAAGGACTTCCTTGGGGCGCCTCGATGGCTCAGTTAAGCAAGGGACTCTTAATTCTGGCTCAGATCATGATCTTGTGGTTCGTGAGTTCCAGCCCCGAGTCAGGCTCCGTGCTGGTAGCTTGGAGTCTGTTTGGGATTCTCTCTCCCTCTCTCTCTGCCCTTCCTCCCCATTCTCACGCTCGAGTTCTCTCTCTCTCTCTCTCTCTCTCAAAATAAGTAAATAAACTTAAAAAAAGAAAGAAAGAAAGGACTTCCATTTCCTCCTCCCAGTTCTGGTGTCATAGCTCTGCCACCTCCAGACCCTGTCACCCTGGGCAGGTTCCACTGGACATGTCCCTCAACTTCCCTGAAGCTGTTTCCTCATCTGTATAACGGGGTTAATAACAGAACCCACATCCCCCAGCTGCTGAATTATATAGGTCAGCATCTAAGGCTGTGAAGGACATGCCTTATGGCCTGAAGGCCCTGTTAGGGGCTGGGGGTGGGGGGAAGGCTGCCTGGCCGGAGGTCTCTGCCCCCATTCTCATTAAGGGGACCAGCACCTTGTCGCCACCGTCTCTTTTGGGAACCTTGGCCAACAGCAGAGTAAAGAGCTGTGAAGTCACAGAGGCCGGATTGGAAGCTTATCTGTAGCTTAGATGCTGTGTGACTTAGGAAAATGAAACAGTCTTTCTGTGCCTTGCTTTCCTCCATCCATCTTGGTTAGTTAGGTCTCATCTCGCTGTTGATGCCAAGGGCGGGTGTGTGGAGCGCTGAGCAGGGGCCTGGCAGGCAGCGGGGCTGAAGTTAGCAATGGTTGATATAGTTGTTCCTCCTTTCTCAAGGCTGGAGGTGGACACGCCGAATTAGATATTTGTTGGGTCAGAGCGCCCTCTGGTGGGCACAGGAAACCACAGCTCAAGGAAAGGGAATATGGACCCGAAGTTTAAGGCGAGAATTAATCCAGTTCATTCAGCGAACTTCCTGGAACCCCTTCTGCCTGCGGGGTGGTGCTGGAGACCCATCAATGCCCGTAATAGTCCTGGGCCCGCCCTCCTGGGGCTCACAGTTCAGAGGCTGAGACATTAGTGACAGCCCAGAGGGGCCACCTGACTGATGGGGTCCAGGCCCGTCAGGCTGGAATGAGACCCGGGTACAATACAGGCCAGACCTCTCCAGACCTCCTGGGCCATGATGAGGAGCCGGGCTCTGTGTCTCCCTGGGTGGGCTGGTGTATATGTGAGAGCGTGAATGCGCCTCGGTGTCTGTTAGAAAGTGTGAGTTGTTGGGGCGCCTGGGTGGCGCAGTCGGTTAAGCGTCCGACTTCAGCTCAGGTCACGATCTCGCGGTCCGTGAGTTCGAGCCCCGCGTCGGGCTCTGGGCTGATGGCTCAGAGCCTGGAGCCTGTTTCCGATTCTGTGCCTCCCTCTTTCTCTGCCCCTCCCCCGTTCATGCTCTGTCTCTCTCTGTCCCAAAAAAAATAAATAAATAAACGTTGAAAAAAAAAAAGTGTGAGTTGTGACCGAGTGGGTATCTTATGAGTGGGTTGCGTTTTGTGAGCCTGTGTGAGCCTGTTAGTGTGATTGCGACGCAGCGGACACGAGCCTACTCCGCACCTTGGAGTCACCAAACCTCCCTGCGTCTGTGCGAGGAGGGGCCACTGGGAGCTTGCACCGCCTGACCGGGTTCCCAACGTTTAGACGTCACCCTCTTGTAATCCCCCGCATCCTGGCGATTCTCAAGTACAGGGTCACTGACTCCTATGCTCCTAAAGCAAATAACCGCAAAATAAACAGAAACAAACATAGCAACACAAGCCCTGTGAAGACCGAAAACCACAAAGCCCAAGGGTGGGTGGTGATGATCTCAGACAGCTATTCTTTCCCAGGAAATCCACGTTCGTATTTATCCAGAAGCTACTTCCTAACTCAGCTCCTTCAGGCTTCTGCGCGTTCTCACCAACCGGTGCGGCGCTCCGAGACTCCTGGGGGTGCGACCAGGTCTCAGAACAGCCGGAGGGACCAAATGAGGCTCCTGGGGGTAGAAGGCGACCCCCTCCCGCCACCCTTCTTCCCCCAGCCTGCAAGATCCCGGACGCAAGTCCACGCAAGTTGCGGTTCCCGGGATCCCCACCAGGGGGCGCTCCCTGGCCGCTGGTCCTGGAGGCTTCGGAGCGCGCAGGGGTGCAGTCGAAATACCGTGCCAGGATCGATTCGGCTCCGAATTGGGGTTGAGATTCAACACCGATGACAAAAATAGCACCAGCTGTTTCTTCTGTAGTTCTTGCTACATTCCAGGTACCGCGTGCAGTGCTCCAAATGCTTTTTACCTTTATTTTAGGGGTTTTGTTTGGTTGGTTAAAACACACGTGGCACAGACTTTACCTCCAGAGCCACTTTTACTTGTACACTTCAGTGGTATTTACATCCACACTGTGGTGGAGCCGTCGTCACCATCCATCCGAGAACTTTCCAGCTGTAAATCTGCCTCTAGACTTGTTGAACGGCAATTCCACATTCTCCCTGTCCCCCCGACCCCTTCCAACCCACCGATATACTTTCTGTCTTTACGATTTTGACCACTCGCGGCACCTCATCTACGTGGAGTCAGACAGCGTTTGCCTTTTTCGTGGCTGGCTTATTGCCTGGAGCGTAATGTCCTCAGGGTTCATCCACTTGGAGCGCGGGGCAGAATTAACTTCCTTGTTAAGGCTGAAGACTATCCCATTGTATGTATATTACACAGTTGGCCGGACACGCGGCTTCCTGCCGTGTCGTGGCGGTTACGTTCAGATCGTCCTCGTGCAGCTTTGGGCCCTTACTGTTCACAGTTTGCCCATGAGGAAACAGACCCAGAGAAGGCAGGAGTGTGAAAGCAGGCGGTCTACATCTGTGTGACTCCAGAATCCGTGATGTTTCTCCCTTGGCGTCCCCCCCTCCACCCGACCCTCCGCAGGTTTCCCGCAGAAGGGGAAAAGCGTGGGCGTGTAGGGGTGCTGCCTGAGGTGAGCTGGGATAGATCGGGAGGGCCCTGAGTCACCAGGCAGAGGCCGATATGCCGCCTGTGGATGAGACTCGCTTCCGGCGGGGGGGTGGGGTGGGGGGCGGGAGGGGGAGGGGGAGGGGAGTCCAGCTCAGCCTAGGGCCGCCGCTCTCTAAGACGGAGCGATTCACCGCCTCTCCCGCCCGCCAGAGGGCGCTAGGAGAACATGATACCCATTTTCAGGTGGGTCAACCGAGACCCCCTGCGAGGTCAGTAACCAGCCGAGGGTCAGGCGGAGGGTGGGCAGAGAGTGGCAGTGACCCCCAGCAGCCCCATTCCAAACACCTGTACTCCTGCTGCATCGTTTCAGCATCTCGCCCTGCTCCCCCCGACCCCGTAAGGATGGGGGACCGAAAATGTCCCCATCTGTCTCCAAAATGGCCTCTCTCCCTCCACTTGCCAGCTCACTTGCCATCAAGCGCCTGGTCCTTTCCCCATGGAGACGTGGGGTCTTTTTCTGCTCCGTTTGAATCTGGGCTGGCCTTCTGACTCGGTTTCACCGAGAAGTCAAGTCCCACCCAATCACTCCTTTCCCCAAACCCTCTGATGTTTTCCTAGATCTCTAAAGGCCAAAGCAAAACTGATAATGGTTGGACATGTTCTGTCCAACACCACTGGGCAATCGGGACAATTTAAAATTGAATTGATTGAATTGGTTAAGTGTAAGATTGAACATCCACTTCCTCAACCATACCAGTGACGTTATAGGTGCTCAAGAGCCACATGGGGCGGCTGGTTACCATCGCAGGGAAAGTATAGGACATGTCCGCCATCACGGAAAGTTCTCTTGGACAGCACCGCTCGGCTTCTCTGTCCCCATGTGATCTGCCTCAGTGCCCACCACTCTCCCGTGGCTTCAGACACCCAGATCTCCTCGCTGTTCAGGGAACACTGGGGGCCTGTTCCTGCCTCAGGGCCTTTGCACCTGCTGCCCCCCCCCACCCTTTCCGCGGCCTGGAGTGCTTCTCCCCAGGATGTTTGCACGGCTCCATCCTTCACTTCATTCCAGCCTTTGTTCAACTGTCTCAGTCCCAGGGAGGGCTTCCCTGACCACCCCGCGAAAAATGTAACCCTTCCCTCACATGCCCCCTTTTTCAGAGCTCTGACAGCCACCTGCCACGCCCACGTGTTTTCAGATGACCCACGGACTGTATCTGTCGGAGGGGGAGGTTCGTGGAGGGAATGGGTGACGCGGGCATCGCGGGCCAAAGTGCAGAAGGGCAGGGCAGGTGGCCCAGGGGCCCCCGGGGGAGGTACCGCCGCAGCCCCGAGCCCAGGTCGCCGCGCTGAAGGGTTCCACCAAGCAGCAGACTTCCCCGAGGAGGGACCCGGGAGCCCCGGGACCGCGTCCCTGCCGCCCACGCCGCAGCGCGAGCGGCTCCCGGAGAGCGTCCCCCGCCCCCCCTTCCCGCTGTCCCCCGCGCCCGAGGGCCCGCGGCCCCTAGGACACCGAAGTCACCTCTCGGTGGCGGCCGGAGGAGGCGGGAGGGACGGGGCGGGCCGCGCGGGACCCGGAGCCAGGCCCGGTGCTCGGCGCTGGCGCGACGGCAGGACGCACGCCAAGTGCAGACCCTTGCGGAGCGTCGTGGGCCCGGGGACGGAAAAAAGACGCTGCCGGAGAAGTGCGCGCTGATGCACGACACCGGGAGGCCGCGGGGCGAGCGTGGGCGGCGCAGGGTTTGCAACTAGCGCCTAGTTCGGGGGGCGGGGGGCCAGGCAGCCCTCGCTGACAAGGCGACCTTTGGGCGAAGACCCGAAGAGGTGAGGGCTGGGGCGGGCCGGTGCCCGAGGGAGGCTCCTTCGGGAGGCGCGGGCCTAGCGGTCGCTCACGTGGGATCACGGTCCCCACCGGGGCCAGCCTCCCGCGCTGTTTGTGTCCCCGCGGGGTCAGTTGGTGGGGGAGAGATTCGGGCCGTCGTGTGCGTCCTTATTGGATTCTGCGCACAGAACAGGCGTGGCGGAATTGGAGGAAGGCAGGTTTTCACTGCCATTTCCCAGACGAGGAAAGGGAGGCTCCGGGGCGGGGCAAGGGAGCTCGAACCCGGATTCGTCCTCCTCCGGGGCTCCCTCGCGGAACCGCGGAACCGTTCCAGACCACGTGGCCGCGGTGTCCCTTTACCCCGTCCCGACCCCACCTCGGCCCGCACGCTCGGGCCGGACCCGTCCGCCCCGTCGGCCAGCTCGGGTCCCGGCGCTCCTGGGAACGGGGTCGGCTCCCACATCTTCCGGAGGGGAGGTCGAGGGCTCCGGGGCCGGCCGGCGCCGCCCCCTGCCCACCTCCCACCCCTCGCGAGAGGAGAGACAGCCCGCACGACCTGCGGCTCCCGCGCATCCCGCCAGGGGGCGCCCCAGGACCGCTGGTTCAAGGCGCGCGGCGCGGGCTCCCCCGGAGGGCGCCGGAGGCTGCAGCCACCGGCCCAGGACCTTAAAGGGCCAAAGCTCCACGTGGCCTTTGAACGTCAGGCAGCGGCCCGTCAAGGGAGGTCCCGAGATCAGCAGCATCAGCCTCCGCTGGAGCTAGAGATGCATATCCTTGAGCCCACCCCAGACGGAAGGAATGACTTGGGGTTGGGATCCTGCAAGTCTGTGTCTTAGAAGGCCTTCCAGATGATTCTGATGCACGCCCAGCTTGAGACGGGCCTGCTGTGGGGTCTGATTATCTCCCGGAGCCCTGGGGGGATCCGTTCGCAGTCCCGGGTGCACAGTGGAATCATCTGGAAGCCTTAGGGCTCTGGATGCCCCAGCCACACCTGCGCCAGTTCGGTGAGCGTCTCTGAGCGTGCGGGCCGGGCGGGGGTGTTTGAAAGCGCCCGGGTCATTCCACACCAGCCAGGATGGGGAAACCACCGTCCCCGGGGCCCCAATCAGGGCTGAGATGTCTCGTGAGGAACTGACCGCCTCTGGTGTATAACAGGAATAGGACAGATGATGTCCGTTGCGGCGGATTTGAATTCCAACACATTACATCTCCTTCAGTCCTTCAGCAGCCCTGGGAGGAAAGCTCTATTATAATACCCCTCTCGGAAGATGAATTGATTGCAGGCACAGAGAGGTTAAGTAAGCAGCTGAAAATGATACAGCTTGTAAGTGGCAGTGCCGGCGGGGGGGGGGGGGGTGATCCGGGCTCCAAATCCCTCCTCGCCCTGTCCCCCTAACGGGTCCCTGTTTGTCACACCATCATGGGGCCTGATAACGGGTCCCCATCTGTATGGGGTGGCATCTCTCCCCTCCTCCTCCGTGTTTCAGTGTTTTCCTCCTTGCTAATGGTCGAGGGCAGCTGGGTTATTCCAGACAAAGGACCGTTTAGGTTCCCTGGAAATCCTCCCTGGAAATCCTGGAACATTTGAAATCACAATGCTGGAGACGCCAGCAGGCTGCATCTGGGGACTGAGCCTTGCAGGCACCATTTGAAGCCCCCTCAAGTTAAAAATAATGTTGACGGCCCTAGAACCATCTCGGGTGACCCAAACATCCTCCTGCTTCTGGGGCTGCGTGCTGGGGACTCTGGGGAAGGGAGGGCAGAGAAGGCTGTGCCCACTCAAGGGAGGGACAAACTGAGACTCAGTAGAAAACAAACTTGTCCCAAGTCTCAGGGCTACCCACCAGGGGTCTGAGGATAAAAACCCTGTGTGTGAGTTGCACGCATGCCTCTGTGTGTGTGTGTGTGTGTGTGTGTGTGTGTGTGTGTGAACGGTCTCCTCAAGGAGACACAGACTCAGAAGCAGACTCCTCGGGGAGTTGCAAGAATGACAAGGGTGGGGGACACCTGGGTGGCTCAGTCGGTTAAGTATCTGACTCTCGATTTCGGCTCAGGTCACGATCTCATGGTTCATGAGCTCAAGTCCCGTGTTGGGCTCTGTGCTGACCGTGCAGAGTCTGCTGGGGACTCTCTCTCTCTGCCCCTCCCCTCTCGTGCCCTCTCTCTCAAAATAAAGAAACATTAAAGAAGTATTAAAAAAAATAGTAACAAGGGTGGGCTCAAGTGACCAAGGGACAGGAAGACACACGCAGCTGGCTTTGAACAAGGTTTATTGGAAAACGCCATAGTGTTTGGTCCTCGCTGAGCCCCTGGGGGTGGGGGCGGGGGTCCCCCTCCTGGCTCTCTGGACTCTTCCCAGTGTCTCCTACTATCTCGGCTTCTCCCCTCCCCTCCCACCTTGCAGATCCCCAAATAGGTGAGCCCTCCTTAGTCTGTGGCCGACAGTGCACCCTCCCTGCCCCCATCCCGGCACCCAAGCCTTCTCTACAGACAGCTCCACAGATGTCCCCTGTGCAGTAAAGGGGTAACCGAGGCTCCTGCACATTCCACAAAAAGCCAAAAAACCCAGACTGGCCCCCTGGGAGGGAACCTTTAAGTCCCCGGAAGGAATGTCCTCGTGATAACAGTCTGTTTACCCAGGGCCCTGGGCCAGACACGTCACCTGCGCCAACAATGTGATTTATGCTGAACGCTTGTTTCCGCCTCCAGCCTCCCTGCATCGATCTGCCCGCTGGAGGTAACGAAGGCTGAGGCACTAAGGTCAACCACGTGGGTGCTCCATACCTACGAGACCCACCCCCAATAAAAACCCTGGACACCGAGGCTCAGGTGACTCTCCAGGCTCCCTTGTAGCCCACCAGAAAAGTCGGGATCACTTCACTTTTAAAAAACGTCTCCTGGTGCATTAAAAAAAAATGAAGATGTGTGGAAACATTTTGAGCACGCGCTACCTGGTGATATAATTTGATCAGTTACGTGTAACAAGCGAAAGTGGTATAATTTGATCAGTTACGTGTAACAAGCGAAAGCGGAAATAAACACGTCAAGTGACACAATTACTGCCTGCACAATCAGCGGGCCCCGGGAAAGAGTAAGGATTTCCAGCTCACTGCAGGTTGGCTGGGGCTTCAGGTTTGGAGCGTCAGGACGGCTGACCTGCGGGGCAGCCCGTCCATCCGCCTGGGGCTGCCCATTGATTGGAGGGTGTAGCCGCCCATGGGCTCCATGCAGCGCGGATAGTTTCCACGGGGTCCTTTTTAGTAAACACGGCGAGAGGCCAGAGAAGTTGTATGTATGCAGTATGGTCTCCTTTTCCGGTCAAAAAAGAATATACCCCAAATAACCTCTGTATCTCTGTATGTGTCCATATTAGGCTTGACTGAACAAAGAGAAAATGTGAAGGCAGTGCCGGGCTAAAGAGGGACTCAAGGGCAGGAGACCAGCCAGATCCTGGCTTCGTGACTGGGTTTTGTGACCTCTCTGGGCCTCAGTGTCCTCATCTGTAAAATGGAGATGATAGTATCTGCTTTGCAGGATGTAAAGGGCTTCTAACAGCTCCTGGCATACAGTAAGTGCTCAATAAATACAAGATGCAGGAAGTTAACCTGGTTATGTAGGGAGATGGGGTTTGTGGGGGGGATGGGAGGTGGGTCCAGACTACAAAGACCACAAAAGATCACCACCCATGTGATAACATTTGTCTGGTCATGTGAAGTTATATGTGTGAAGCTAAGTAGAAGGGCGCCTGGGTAGCTCAGTTGGTTAAGCATTGGACTCTTGGTTTCGGCTTGGGTCATGATCTCATGGTTTATGAGTTCGAGCCCTGTGTGGGGATCCCTGCTGGGAGTGTGGAGCCTGCTTGGGACTCTCTCTCTCCTTCTCTTCTCTGTATTTATTCTCAAAATAAAGAAATAAAAAGAAAAGAAAAGAAAAGAGAGGGATACTGGGTCAAGAGAAACCCAGACAAGAGAGGCCAGTGGAGACAGAAGTACAGACCCAACAGAGTGATGTAGCCATGAGCCTGGGAACACCGGGGCCATCAGAAGCCAGTGTGCTGGCCACAGCCAGTCACAGAGATGGACTCAGGCCCCGTCCCAAACCGTGTGGCTTAAAACAACAGAACGTGTTCTCTCGACGTTCTGGAGGCCGGAAATCTGAAATCAAGGTGTGGGCAGGACCGTGCTCCTCTGGGGGACGATTGTCCCCTGCCTCTGCCGGCATCTGGTATTGGCCACGATCCCGAGAATCCTTCAGCTCAGAGCCACATCATCGTCATCTGCCCTGTCATCACGTGGTCTTCTTCCCTGTGTATCTGTGTCTCTTCTCCTATCAGGACACTGATCACCGAATTCAGGGCCAACCCTGAATCCAGGATGGGCTCACCTTAACCGGGGTTCTGGGTGGACACGAATGTTGGAGGACTCTATTCCACATACCGCAGCCCCGCTCTACTCTCTCTTTCTCTGTCTCTCTCTCAAAAATAAACATTTTAAAAAAACCAATTTGACAATAAATTTCATATTAAAAAATAAACTTGACTTATAAGTAAAAACAAAACAAAAGGCAACTACAGAAGTGAGAAAAAAATAAACATTAAAAAAATTTTTAAAGGAAAAAAAAAAAAGAAAAACCTGTACTCACCCAAGAATCCGGTCGTGTGACACCCATGAACTTGTAGGGTTGTCATAGCAGGGAAACAGTGACCTAACAGGGGAGGCAGTGGTTCTCAAAGTGTGTTCCCCCGAGCAGCGGCAATGGCCTGGGTACTCCTCTTCACAGAAACTACTGACTCAGAACCCCAGAAAAGGACAGTGGTTCTCAACCTTGGCTACACGTTCGAATCCCCTGGGGAGTGTTTAAGAAATTGGGATGCCCTGCCGGACCCGCAGAGTTTGAAGCTGTTGGTTGGGGGTGTGGCCGACCATTAGAAACCATTTCTACTCCAATCCCCCCATTTTCTAGGCAAGAAACTGAAGCCAGATTGGGGAAGGAATTAGCTGAGGTCACAGGGCACATGGGTGACAGAGAGGGGGTAGAACTCAGGAGTCTTGATTCCCACTCGAAACTTCTTTGCAGGACACGGGGGCTCCTGGGTGGTTCAGTCCACTAATCGTCTAACTCTTGACTTCGGCTCAGGTCATGATCTCGCGGTCCGTGAGTTCGAGCCCCGCATCGGGCTCTGTGCTGACCGCTCGGAGCCTGGAACCTGCTTCGGATTCTGTGTCTCCCTCTCTCTCTGCCCCTCCCCTGTTCATGCTCTGTCTCTCTCTGTCTCAAAAATAAATAAGCGTTAAAAAAAATTTTTTTTAAAGTCTTCCATATTCTTCGAATTAAAACCAGCATTCTAACTTTAAGAAGCAAAATGCTCAGGGTGCCTGGGTGGCTCGGTCAGTTCAGAGTCTGATTCTTGATTTCAGCTCAGGTCATGATCTCATGGTTCGTGGGATCGAGCCCTGCATCGGGCTCTGTGTTGACACCGCGGAGCCTGTTTGAATAAACTTAAAAAAAAAAAAAAAGATTCTCTTTCTCCCTCTGTCCCTTCCCCACTTACACGTGTGTGTGTGTGTGTGTGTGTGTGCTTTCTCTCTCTCTCTCTCAAAAAAAAAGTAAAATTAAATTGTTCTGCAGTAAAAGGTTAGTTATATGTAGGGCAAAATGATGGGTGATTTTTTTCATATTTACTGAGGGTTTTCTGCAGCAATCGTAATTACTTTTATAGGCCGGTGAGGAATGTCCATATAAACAGCACTGGGGGAAAAAGTCCAAAACAAGCAAAGTATGGTGGGACGGACGGAGCACTTTAATGGAAATGCTAGCTCTAGCCAGAAAAAAGAAAGAAAGAAAGAAGAAAGAAAGAAAGAAAGATGTACAAATGATTCATTTTTCCCTTCAACCTCTAAGCTAGAAACCTTCCCAGTGTGTGAGTGGGTGGCCCCGGAGGGCAGCCTTATTTCTGTGTAAACCTTATTTCAGTTGGAATAAAATCTCCTGACTTACAGGCATGTTCCTCAGCAAGACAATCCCTTCCTAACGTCCTGAATATTTTTTTACGTTTAGGCCTTAAATAGACGTGATTTTTGTTCCCTCCACGTATCTTCTGGGCCCACAAGAGAATATGATCTCTTTCCTTAACAAGTGGCAAAAAAAAGGGCGCCTTGGTCGCTTAGTCCGTTGAGCCTGACTTTGGCTCAGGTCATGATCTCAAGGTTCGTGAGTTCGAGCCCCACCTGAGTTTTGCACTGGTCGCGCAGAGCCTGCTTCAGATTCTCTGTCTCCTCCTCTCTCTGCCCCTCCCCTGCTCGCGCATGCTCTCTCTCTCAAAATAAACATAAATATTTTTAATTACAAAAATGGCAGAGAGACCCTCTCTTCATTATGTTTATTAAATTTGGTTTACTGGTTTGTTTCTCTGCGGTGTTTTGTCCAACATAAATACACAGAGTTTAAAGACTATAATCCACATCTTGTTTTTAAAAATTAAGCAAAATAGGGGCGCCTGGGTGGCTCAGTCCGTGGAGCGTCCGACTTCAGCCAGGTCACGATCTCGCGGTCCGTGAGTTCGAGCCCTGCGTCGAAAAAATTAAAATTAAAATTAAAATTTTTTTTAATAATTTTTTTTTCAACGTTTATTTATTTTTGGGACAGAGAGAGACAGAGCATGAACGGGGGAGGGGCAGAGAGAGAGGGAGACACAGAATCGGAAACAGGCTCCAGGCTCTGAGCCATCAGCCCAGAGCCTGACGCGGGGCTGGAACTCACGGACCACGAGATCGTGACCTGGCTGAAGTCCGACGCTTAACCGACTGAGCCACCCAGGCGCCCCCCAAAAAATTTTTTTTAAATAAAAAATAAAAAAAATATTTAAAATAAAAATTAAGTGAAATAGTTCATTCTCTTTCTTTTTCTTCGGTGAAAGGCTTCGGACAAAAAGGATTAGTCTCCAGCCGAGGCTTTTTTGCCCACGTGACACTTTCTAGACGCCAGGAAGAAACATGGCCAGCCTCCATAACATAAACGAGAGAAGCTTCCCCTGACTCTGCGGTGCCTTTCGTTTGGGAGTCTTTTCAAAATGCACGTTTGTTCCACCGGGTTCAGGTTTTCGCCTGCGGAACATTCTGGGAAATAGGTAGAGCATTTCTTTTCTCACTGCCGCTCTCTCAGTGTGTGACTGTTTTTTTAAAAACATTTGAAAAAACACAGTGGACTGTGTCGCACCCATATGGAAATGGGCCCCCCACGGAAACATACACTGTAACAAATAATTATATAGCGAATTCCGTGATACTCAACCCACCAGGAAATAGCTCAGAAGAGCCTCCTGTGTCCTGCTCGTCACAAACTCCTCCCGCCCCCAGGGTAAATAATATCCTGTTTTAGGAAAAACAAAAACTTGATTTTCCAGAGAGATGGATCCTTATTGCCACACGATGCATTTCTCAACACTGCGGAATTGACTGCGTCGAACCCCACGTTAATGCAATCTTGCCCTACAGATTATTTTGCCGTGCGGCTGTTTTTTAGGAAAAATAAATTAAGCGGAGAAAAAGAACGTGGGGCCTCTGGGTTTCCTGGCCACGTTTCCTCGCTTGGAACCTCGTTCCCCTGCTGCAGGGTGGAGGCGACCGCCGGGGACTTTTGGCCAAGGCCTGCAGCTGGCCGCTGTAACCTGAGCCCAGCTTGGATGAGAGCCCTTCGCTTCTCCCTCCGCAGAATCCCAAGGTTTTGTGGTTATTTCCAGAGAGGGAGAGAGAAAGAGCTCAGAACGGCCCCCCGGGGGACATAGGGCCCGTGGTAATGAAGCATGAGGCTGTATGTTAGATTCCTGTTCTGTGCAATGATACAAAAATGTACAAACCATGAACGTTGAAAAAAAAAAAATTAAAAAAAAAAAAAGTTTCCGATTCTGTGTCTCCCTCTCTCTCTGCCCCTCCCCCGTTCATGCTCTGTCTCTCTCTGTCCCAAAAATGAATGAACGTTGAAAAAAAAAAATTAAAAAATGTACAAACCAGACGCTGTGTCTTTTAAAAACATCATCATTCCTTTTTTTTTTTTTTTTGAAATATTTATTTTTGAGAAAGAGAGAAGTGGGGGGAGGGGCAGAGAGAGGCAGAGAGCTGGATGCGGGACTTGAACTCACTAACCCTGAGATCATTACCTGAGCTGAAGCCAGACGCTTAACTGAGCCACCCAGGCGCCCTTAAAAAAAAAAAAAATCATCATTTCAAACAAATTAAAGACCCACCTCTGAATGCAAACAACATAGAAAGTTAAGGGCACCGCCCCCCCCCCCCCCCGACAAATGTCAGCTCTTCATTTGAAATGGCGAAGAACTGGAAAAAAGCCTACAGGGGCGCCTGGGTGGTTCAGTTGGTTGAGTGTTTGACTTTGGCTTAGGTCATGATCTTGCGGTCCGTGAGTTCAAGCCCCGCGTCGGGCTCTGTGCTGACAGCTCAGAGCCTGGAGCCTGCTTCCGATTCTGCGTCTCCCTCTCTCTCTCTCGGCACCCCCCCCACTTGTACTCTGTCTCTCTCAAAATAAATAAATTAAATTACTTAATTTTTAATTTAAACTATTTAGTTATATTTAATTAAATTATTTAATTTTTAAAAAGCTGACAGATCCATCCATGGGGGGGGAGCTAATGAACCAATCCATGGTAAGAAATGCATTTTATTAAAAAAAAAAAAAAGAAATGCATTTTATTGTGACCTAGGACACACACACACACACACACACACACCCAAGCTTCCTAAAATACTATGTGAGATGAATACAGATATTTGGTCTTCTGTTGTTTCATTTTACTTTTATTATTTTTTATTTTTTTAATATTTATTTCTTTTTGAGAGAGAGACAGAGAGAGAGAGCAGGGGACGGGCCAAGAAAGGGGGGGTGGACGGAGGATCCCAAGTGTGGGGCTCGAACTCACGAACTGTGAGATCATGACCTGAGCTGAAGTCAGATGCTTAACCAACTGAGCCACGCAGGCGCCCCAACTTTTATTTTTTTTTAAGGTTTTACTGTTGAGAGAGAGAGCGAGAGACAGAGTGTGAACAGAGAGGGGAGGGGCAGAGAGAGAGAGGGAGACACAGACTCTGAAGCAGACTCCAGGCTCCAAGCTGTCAGCACATCACCCGACACGGGGCTCAAACCCACGAACCGCAAGATCATGACCTGAGCCAAAGTCAGAGGCTTAACTGACTGAGCCACCCAGGCGCCCCACTTAAAAAAAAATAGCAACAGGGGCGCCTGGGTGGCGCAGTCGGTTAAGCGTCCGACTTCAGCCAGGTCACGATCTCGCGGTCCGTGAGTTCGAGCCCCGCGTCGGGCTCTGGGCTGATGGCTCAGAGCCTGGAGCCTGTTTCCGATTCTGTGTCTCCCTCTCTCTGACCCTCCCCCGTTCATGCTCTGTGTCTCTCTGTCCCAAAAAAATAAATAAACGTTGAAAAAAAAAATTAAAAAAAAATAGCAACAGAGGCGCCTGCGTGGCTCAGTTAAGCGTCCGACTCTCGATCTCAGCTCGGGTCTTGATCTCAGGGTCATGAGTTCGAGTCCCCGCAATGGGCCCCACGCTGGGCGTGATGTCTACTTAAAAAAACACGGCAATGAAGTTCTCCGTGCAACGTGGCTTTGTGGGAGATTTGCATTCTCTTTCGGTTATTTATTTTTTTTTTTGTCACTTCTTCATAACAGGCATACCTTGCTCTCTTTTTGGGTATTCTATAATCAGACAAAAATGCTATTCATACCTGCTTCCCTCCGCCCCCCTCAAATCAGGAAAAGACAAAAAACCGGATGCTTGTCGCGAAGAACATTCGTATCGTTTCTCTCCCCATCTTGGATAATAAATACCGGTGAAAACTGCCCCGTGCTGGCACATGCCAGGCCCCACGATTCCTACGCGTTGTCTCCCGAATCCCCCAACGCCCCGTTCGACAGACAGAGGGACTGAGGCTCGGAGAGATGGGGCGGTGTGCTCAAAGTTTCACAACCTCTGACGTCCCGGAGCCCAGAGGCAAATCTGAGCCTTGAGCCGGTTGTCTTGGCCGTCACCTTAAACCTCCTCCCTGCTCGCATTTGTGTCTTTGGAGAATTTATGGCAAATCCATCCAATGAAAAGAATCCCTGAGCCCTTTCTCTGTGGCCAGCCTGTGCTGGGGACACAGAGGCAACCAGTGACCGTCCTGGCC